>NC_141338.1:13023304-13035804 GCF_037954235.1 Aulostomus chinensis
TGGATTGCAGATTAACAGGCTTCCTGTCCAATCGGTGGGCTGCGTTCATCTGCTGCACTAACGGTCAATTTTATTTACGAGCATGCGGTGATGTTATAGAGGATGAATGAGGATGGATACGATCCTGGAGGCTGGGACGGAGATGTGGACACGTTTTAGGAATGTTTTGTGGAAATAATTACACCTATCTATCTGTTCAAAGATTCTCATTAACCCAGGAGAATGAACACGGTACATCGATGCTTTCCAGCCCTCATTAGTTTGTACAGACTACAAATGAGAGGAAATAAAACAGTCTCCTAAAATATATATATATAAATATATATATACAAATATATATATATATTGCTGCCAGGGGAGACAAATTATCATTAAATCAATTATTTTCATTAACTTTCAGTCCAGATATAAAGAATACTTGTATCCTCTCCCTACTGTTTGATTACTTCTGTCTGCTACACTTCTCCACTGAGCTGTCATTGTAAATAAGAAACTGTTCATAATGTCTTGAAATAAAATATGAAATATAGAGCTGAGAATTACTGTTTGCATTTACTTTTAAATGTCAGGATCTCGAGGTCGGGAGATAATTGACTTGTGATCCTGTAGTTTGTATCTTAGCTTGTTTTCTTGTGATCGACTGATGGGATAAATGATGGAGACCATTTAGAGCTGTTAGACTACAGGCTGTCAATGTTTAATTAATATGGGTGTATTTTCATTAAAAAAAATTCTTAAATCATGATTTTAGTGTCTGGGCTCCTTTGTCAAACCCTCAGGTAGCGAATCACTGTGTCCCATTCCACATGTCTCCATAATCTTGTGTCGTTATATCTTAATTAACTTGCGTGTGATTAAACTGAACTGAGCAATCTCCTGAAAGAAATGGGGATGATGGTATTATTTGACGTACCGGCTCGAGAAAGTGTTTTGTGTTCTTCAGAAAATGAGATCAATTAAACTGCTGGCATGAGCAAAACGAGCTGAATTCTCTTGGGAAAAAAGAAGCGGCAATAATTAACTTGTGATCTTGAATTTGAACCATTTCATCAATCAGCTATCCCTGATTCTGATAGAAGAGTATTAAAACAACTTTCACAAGTACTCCCTCGGCTTCTGTACAGATCCCCCGTCGGGTCTTGTTTCACCTATTGATCTTGTTAAAATAACTCAACTTTGGTCAGAGAAAGGAGTTGCGATTTACTTTTAAGAAGAAAAGGAGAAAGCTGTGACGTTTGAATATCAAGGACAAGGTCAACGTGTGTAATATTTTATATAGCGGAGTTATCTTTCTCTACATAGACCTGGCTCGGTATTTCTTTTTAAAGACCTATCTTTGTTATTTGGGTCCACTGTCAATCCTCCACTGCACTGTCTCTCTCTCTCTCTCTCTCTCTCTCTCTCTCTCCACCCTGCTGGCAGTCCTTGATTACGCCGCTCCCCCGGGGGAAGGTTTAAACTCCTCGGAGATAGTAATATAGAGGGTACTACTAGCTGGTCACTTCAGATCAGGGCGGGGGGAGGAAATGACGACGGACATAAAGCTAAATATATAATTCCTCCCATGCCGGTAATCATGATGTCCAGACGATTTGAAATGACAGTTTAACCACTTTAGACTGAGAAACGCTTTGTTCACTTTTGAGGAGGAGTGTGTGTGTGTGTGTGTGTGTGTGTGTGTCTGGGATGCCTCCTGGTGGGTATATGTGGTCCTGAGTGCACGTCCAGTTAAAATAGCTCAGACAGGAGCAATTCTGTGAATGACTGACATGCCACAAGAGCGGCGGAAGGAAACACTCACGCCGCCCCAGTATTAGTTTACCTGATTATTAGGATATCCAACTTCCTCCTAAAATGGCCAACCATTTCCCTGTTAGAGCCTTAAGAGCACCCACCTGCGTTAGGCCTGAGCGTGGTCCGCATTACGCCAGGCAACACAATTACATCCATAAATATTAATGTGCTAATTTGCACTTATTCTTCCTCAGCGTGGCCGTGCGGGTCAGAGATACTCGTCTAAACATCGAATCCATTTAAATTCGAAGTTCAATTTGCATATGCAGAGATCTGCAGTTCTCTGTTCCTCCCATCTTCCCCTCACAAGTGGAGAGTGCGTTTGGTATTCATACACTGATTGGATCCTTGATGAGATCTTCAGGGTGGCTTCTCATACTCTTTACACTCCAAAGGTGATGAGAAGAGAGAGAGAAATGTGTGTGTGTACGCGCGCGCATCATGTTCGGTCTAAGATGAAGTGGTCTGCTCTGACATCTCAGGGTTCTACAGCCACTGCTGGAGCTTCACCGGTGTAATTGCAGGCTGTACAGAGTGAGAGAGCTTTCTCTCTTTCTTTCTCTCTCTCTCACACACACACACACACACACTCTCGTTTCAGGAAAAATTGTCATCTCAAGAGACAGAGATAAAACGGTGCCTTAAACTGTGATGTGAACTTAGCCTACTAGCTTTTAGATATACACCCAACGCAACGAACACTCTCTTCATCAATTCCTACTCTCAATCTTCATTCAACCTGATTTGGAAAAATTTGCTCTGAAGTCACGTGACCAAGTGTCTGCTTCTCCTTCACTTCGGTGCACCAGCAGTGGATTGGAGGAAAAAAAAAGCCAGACTATCAAATCAAGTTTACTGAACTAATTTAGATTTGTATATTTTTGTGTTTAAGGGCCAAAACACACACCATCACCTCTTACACGCACACACACACACACACACACACACACATACATATATGTGAAAAGGCGGTGCTTTAGTTAGTTGTAAACATTTGAAAGAAACGGGTAATTCACTTGATAAATGTCAAGCGAAATGAAGCTATCAGCTGAAAGCAATTTCCTCGTGCTCTCGCCTGCGTTCTGCGCCAGAGACTTGGGAGATTTTCACCCCTCCATCGATCATGAAGCCTCTGTTTTAGGCCAAGGTACACAATGCCCTTAAATTGCTGACATATGGACCCAGAATCACCAGGAAAACCTGCCATTTCCACCTCGCCACCCCTCCTCTTCTCCCCTCTCCTCTCCTCTCAGCTCTGCCCCGACGCAGCAGCCACTCCTCTGCTAAACTCTTGTTTATCCAACGACTCGGGTCTGTTTGGGCCATTAAAGCTGCACACAGACAGACGGAGAGAGCGAGAGCGAGAGCGAGAGAGAGAGAGGAGGACCAGGGCTCCCTGTTACCACCTAACACATGAAACATTATTTTCCATCATGCCAATTTTTTTTTTCTTTAAAAGATTTTTAGGAAAAAAAATCTCTTACTGACCTGTCAAAAAAAACCAAAAACACTCTCTACAAACTTAGAAATAAGTTTTTAATAAATGTTAAATAACTTTAATTATTTATCAAATACCTTTTCCGCCTGAACAGGTGTAAATAATGAGCTTGTGTGTTCTTCTTTTCTCATTTCTGGAGTGAAAACTGTGTAAGGATTTTCCTAGTAGCTGTAATAATCATTCATGAGAATTTTTCTCTCTACAATGAACTCCCCCCAAAAGTATTTTAATTTTTAGTTTAAATTCCGAGGTCTGAATTTATTCTCAGTATTCAGATTTTTTTCTAAGAATCCTGCTGTTTCTCTGACATAATAATTGTGGATTAATGTCACTGTTCTAAGTGTCTGAAGTGTTTTTTTTCCCCCATGTGGTCCTAACCCATTCCATTTGTTCAAAGCGATAGAAAAAAGTGTGTGGGCAACTTAAACTTGTCCGCTACGTGGGAAGCAAATCTAAACAAATCATGATAAAACCAAAGACATAAACCACAAGCTAGTTAGAGGAAAAACTTCAGCTGGCACAAGAGGAAAAGCAACGTGGACGTGTGTGTGTGTGTGAGAGAGTGTTTATGCATGTGTGTTGATGGACGGTTCCCATTCGGTTTGAACAACTACACATCCTGCTTGTGTCTTTAAAAGTGCAGCTATTTAAAGACAAAAAGAACACAATATTAAAAGCCTGTGTTCCTAATGGTGCCAGCAGTCGGGGCCTGGAGGTCTGAACACAGGAAAAGTCCATTATCACTCTGACTAATGGAGGAGGGGGCGACTTCAAACCTAAAAGAAAAGAAAATAAGGGAGAGAACGATGATGGTGCAAAGCAGTGTTTGCTTTAATGGAGTCCATCAATAATGTTCTTTCCCCTGCGTTCTTGTGTGTAAATGAAAGGAACCATATTATCAATCCTACACGGGGGCGCAAAAGTACATTTTTAACAGTCGTTGAATCAATGCGAAACAAATGTCTGGCAACACGCTACTGTTATCTGGAACAAAATCGCTCCACCAAGACAAACCCGCAAGCTAGTTTACGCTCAGGCCGGTGCGCTTGTTTTACATAAACAGACAGCCCTTGTGGCAAGGGGTTTGATTAGGAGGAGGCCCACAAATCCCATTAAAACTCCATTCGTCCTTCATGTTGTTTGTTTGACGACAGGAAGAGTAAGAAAGAAAGAGGAAGGTGATGCTGCCGGTTTCTGTTTATGTATAGAAGGTTAAATATAGATATCAGTCAGCGGCGAGGAGCGGCTCTTTGCAGTGATGAGGGCAGGAACCAAATCCTAGTCAAATCTGTCGGAGACGGAACCAACACAGGAGGAACCAGACCTGTTCTTCCACCTGAGATTCAAACATTATTGTGAATATGATCCAGTCTGTTGTCATCAGGCTGCTGCTGCGGACATCACACATCCTCACATCAGACCAACAGCTCCTTGGTTTTGGCTGAAAGCTGTTTGTCGATGTCCTCTGCTGTGGTGTCGACCATCTGCTGTATCTGTGGGACAGACATGATGAGGGTTTTTTTTTTTAAGGCTCTATTTTTATTGTCAAGCATCTGTTCACTAGTTGATCATTTACAGAGTTGCAGTAATGCTGTTGCCTTGTCGGTACGACAGGAAAATCTGCTTTCTTTCTTAAATTAAGTTTTTTTCCCGGTGTATTATTTGCAAGCGATGAGATCAGATTTGTTGTGTCTGGACTCGGTTTAGTAACAATGTCTGCTGTCTTTGGCACTGCCACCAGTGAGCTATCTCACTCATGATCTTGTTCCTGCAGGTTCCTTCCGGTCTGGCCTGTTGAGACGCCGCCACCCTAAGTGCCAGCATTTGTCTCTGTGCTGTCCACCACATGTGTCCTCGTGCCTCTGAACCAAGCTACTGCTGCTTCCCTATATGGTCTCATGCTTGATGATCTTCCTGATCAGTGATACAAAACACATTCAAAACCTATTCGAGGGTCCACACTGACATTCATCTGTAAAAAATACGACTGGAATCACAATTTAAACCACCTCCAAAATTGGTTTGGACCCCGACTGTCTAAAATCTCTCCGATTTGGTCTGGCACAACAACTTAAACACCACAAACCCTTATGAGATTATAATAATGTTTCAAATGTCATTTTCTAATGGGAAATAGCTGCACCCTTGGGCATCTGCAGTCTGACCAGGGAACTTAGAAACGTTGACTTCCTGTCCTTCACTCCTACCTGTTTCTCTATTAGTCGGATGGTGTCCTCCGAGTGTCCCTCCTTGGCCTTTCTGACCTGTGCGACTGCGTTGGAACGAACTCTCCTCAGCGAATCCTTGGCCTTGTTGCTGAGCTGTTTGGCCGTTTTGACCAGGTTCTCTCTGTGTTCTCGTGTTACTCTGCGGTAGAAGAAGAGAAAAGAGACAAAGAAGAGAAAGAGAGTTGTTAATGTCCTGTATTATCTGGCGGACAAGAGATGATACATAATCTCTAGAGGAGTACACAAGTTAGAACTACGTATTCTTGTGGTTTTGCATATAGCTTACGATGATAGCGAGTAGTGGGGTGATGAAAGAAAATCCCACTACAGCATAATCACCGGTCACAATCGTGTTTTTGGAGGAAAAGCAATACTTTGAATCCTGCAGTCATCGAAATATATTTTCACCTAATCCCAAACTTGTTATATACTGACCATGATTATTGAAAGTCTACAAGTACGATGCATTGTCATATTTCTTTCACAAATGTGGTAACAATATTGCCTAAAATATCATGATGAAGAAATACATTGATAAATCAGTTTAACCAGCACGACCCCTGAGCCTAGTCATGCACCCCATCCCCGTGAAGCACTCTGTGTTAGCCTCGCTCAGCTAATGTCAACTAGACAAACTAACAAGCTGTCAGTGCTGCGGTTGCTGCTTGATAACAGACATCTAGAAGATAAATTTGACGAAACTCACCTCGTCAACAGAAACATGCATTTCAACAGTTGGGAAGTAAAGAGAAACAAACCAAAAAGTAGAAAAAGAGAGGAGAAACAATGGCGTCACCCGGGAATACGTAGCCGCAACGTGGTTTAATCACTGTAGTCCAACTACCAACAATCACATCCCAGGGTCCAACACCCGAGCTGAAACACCCCATCAACTTTGTATTCACTTCACATTTGATAATCACTCAGAAAATCCTCCTTTCTCATTTCACTCTCCTTTTTCTCCTTAATTAGCTTTTTTAAGTTGTTGGGGTTTTTTTTGCCTCAGGGGATTATTTGCAAACAATCCAAGTGCAGCGTCTATTTAGCGCAAACAATACGGCCTAATTACTGATTCCAGAGCCAATCAAGGAGCAGCCTTCTCTTTGGAAATGCAAATGGAGACTTGGAGCGTGCCGAGACTGATTGGAGGGGGAAGTGTTCCCGCTCTCTCGTGTCCCTCCTCTGCCAGACTAACACCTGCTGCTCCACCCGTGCGCACACACACACACACACACACACACACACACACACACACACACACACACACACCCACACCAACACCCACACACACAGTCATTCACACAGACTCAGCTGTGCGCATGTAGAAAAAAAAACAACAAAAAAACTTATATATATATATATATATATATATAAAAAATGAGATGAGTGACGGATCAAGACTGACCCTCCACACAGATCAAACACTGGGGGCTCCGTCTGTTACAGCCTGACATTTGAAGGGCTGAGATACAAAAAGTGTAGTTTAACTAAGATTACTGTAAAATCTGATGAACATTTTCTTATTTTGTATGAGAAACTTTGAATACTTGATAGCAGTACTAGTATCAAGAATATGGGTACAAGTTATCATATTATTGTAAAAATGAAAAAAATCTGACCATAAGGTCTGGATAACCTGATGTGTGTATGCGTGTGAGTGTGTGTGTGTGTGTGTGTAACTCACTTGGGAATCGGCACCTTGATGATTGTCCCGTCCACCTCTGGGTTTAGGCCCATGGTACTTTCTCTCAGGGAACAAGCGGCCGCTGCTGTAACCTGAGGGGGCAACACACACACACACACACACACACACACACACACACACACACACACAAATGAAATGTGTGGTTTGCACAGCGTAAATCGAGAGCACTGCTACAACTGCAGGTAGTGCTCCAGCTGGCAATCATTAAGGTGTGTGTGTGTGTGTGTGTGTGTGTGTCTGGGGAAGCCCATGCACTGTGGAAGTGCCTTGGGCCACTGTCAGCGCTCAGCCCTGTGGGAGCAGACTGAGAGGTTGCAGGGCAGGGCGTTGACCCCTGGTGACCCCGCAGGAGTGTCTGCTTGTGATGGATACGCATGCGCGCGCACACACACACACACACACACACGCGCACACACATGCACGCACTCACTCACACACATGAGTGTGTAGCTTTTAAGCCAATTCATCTTCATTTTCCAATATAAAACCATTTCTAATGTGGCCACCAGTATCAGGGTAATAACTCATGGGCTCGTGTAAACACTGAGCTGTGTTTATGTGGTACAGACTTGTGCCCTTTCTCCTCACTGGAGTGAAATGAAGAGCACCAGTGAATCCACACATGTAGGGAAGCCTAATCTACTGGACTCAGTCTGGTGAGGGAAGACGTCAACACTTCTGGAGTCCATAAACATGATGCAACAGATGCTGCAAGACATTTATATTTCATGGTAGAGTGACAGGAGCAGGCAGCATGATGGCCACGTTCAAACACAGACGAGGGGTTTATTCATAATAATGAGAGCCTCCACTTCCCTCCACTCTGTTTCTTTTAAAGGGTAAACAAAAAAGATGGTGTATTACCCAACAATTCCTCTGCAATCACATAATTAACATACATTTCAATTGCTGCAGTCACATTATTCTTTTTTTAACCAAAATTTCCAGGACTTGACTGCATTATTTCTGTGTATGCCTGAGAAATACAAATATTAAAAAAACCTTGTCAAAATGTAATACTTATTCTACATTTAAGTGATTAACCAGTAAAGCTTTTAATTGGCAATGACCGAACCACTTCTACGACACTTTACAGGAACACGTGAAGTACATTTCCATGACTTCTTCCTAAAGACTTCCTGGATTCATTCATTTCTCCAGGTAAGAAGAAAAGCTGTTTTCCATCTGCATAACTTTTCCAGGATTTGCAAGACTGTGAAAACCCTGTTAAGCTGCGTTTGATCGATCAATACCTTTTCACGCCATCGTGCATTTTTAGGACACTGGATTCCTTTTGTCCACACCAGCTTAATGTCTAGGAGAATGGACATCAGATTCCATTAAAAACTTTTGTCATCCAGCAGGATATTAAAGAGGATCACTGCAAAAATTGAAACAAACAAAAACAAATGATCAAAATCCCTTTTCTCCGGTGTCCTTTTGTCTACACTGGGAGGCAAAGCGGCGACGTTTCCTAACTACAGAGAAGCTGTAAGCTCACGTCATGGTTCTAGGACAACAAAACAAACTACTGAGCTGCTTGTGTATGACAAAGAAAATGAAAGGGATGTCATACCATGTACATTTTCTTACAACAGCAATAAATTCCACTGCAGTGTTATCAAAAAAAAAAATTTCAATTTAATATTTTTGACTTTAGGGATGTCAGGACCTCATTCTAACACTATGAATGAGCGTTAAAACGCCCAAAGTTCACTCGTGGACAATCAACCACGTTAACAGTTGGAATCCAAATGAGTTCCATCAGATTGAAGAGACTCTCCATGTGAGCACAGCCACAGTCGTCATGAAATTTCCTCCAGCGCTGCCAACTACACATCTGGTCTGTCACTCAAACACCTGCAGAAAACTCTTCTCTTTCCCCGACTGTTAGCCAAAACAAGTTACTAAAAAAAAGTTGTAAGAAGCAAAACCAATATTTTCCAAAACACCATCTGTGACTCTCTTTTTTTAAATTTTGGATTTAAAAAAAAAAAAAGGGACAGAGAGGATGAGAGGGAAGTGAGAAGAAGAGAACAAGTGCTGGTGTGGAGGATGGAGAGGCAGCTGTGGATTGGATGCTACGTGATTTCTAAAAAACAAGATGTAATCAAACGAAGCGGATGGTGAGAGGCTCTGAGGGTTCTTTCATGTTCAGCAGGTACGCAGGAAACAAAGAAATTAACCTCCGTCCATCAGAGAGCTGCAACTAAACAGGGACGAGCGGGAGAAATCCTTTGAACCCCTAAAAATTCCATGACAATTCCCTTAGCTGAGTATTATAGAGGGTGTAAAAGTGCAATGTGAGGGAAAAAAACCCAGCATAGAATTTCCTCTTCCTTCTCCCCTTTCTAGACAGCTCCTCCTGAGGGGGAAAGAAATGGCAGCGAGATTAAAGGAATTTATTTGTGTGCATTAAATGAATTCATGAGGTCTTGTTTCTCTTCCTTTGTGAAAAGCAAAACAGGCCTCTGTTGCTCTCTTTGAGTGCGGCGTGATCGATTCAGCTCATACCTATGTTTGATTGTTCTCAGCATCAAATTCATCACCGCTTCCCCTCTCAGACGACCACTCGGGTGGTTATGGAGAAACCAAGCAGAATTTTTTTCCTTCCCTGAGCAGGTTTCTGGTTAATATGTTGGCGAGGGAGAGGAATTACACTGAAGTTGAACATCAAACGCAGACGGACCGCTTCAAAGCCAAGAAGCCAGAGCAGAGGAATGTGTGTGTGCGTGTGTGTGTGTGTGTGAGAAAGAGAGGCAAAACACTTTCTGTGGTGGGGATGCTGGAACGTACACACGCTCCAATTGGACGGAGACACACACACGCACGCACGTACGCACACACACGTCCTGGTGCTGCGAGCATGCTTGTAGTTGTTGCTAGTTCTACTCCACCTTCCCAGGCTGCTGTTAATAAATGAATGGAAAACAATTGAAGGGTCTCTGGAGCGCCTGGTAATGGATCGACATCATTATAAGCCTATTAGCTCTGGGTACTGAAGACTGCGTACACCACGACAGGGTAGTGTGTGTGTGTGTGTGTGTGTGTGTGTGTGTGAATGTGTCAGCTGGCATGTGTGTGGTCCGTGGTCAGAGTTTCTGGGAAGGAACGAGACTCACTGGAAGACCATTCAGCCTGATTCAGGTGTAAGAGAAGATTTCCTGATATGAAATGCTGATAAATTCTCACCTTTGCTCCTTGTTTTTGTGATACTGGTACAAAGGAGGACAAAAAGGTGAAAGAACGGCCTTCAGGCTTACAAAAACATAGAAACAAGCCCTGTTTTTTCCTCTTTTGTGGTTCTAAGAGACAGGTGGCTCTTCAAAAGAATTTCTGAACCCAATTTCTTTTCACAGGTTGTATAGTTTAACAGCTCATTTAGATTTTGAAGAAAAAAGAAACTCCTTTGTAACATCTATTTGTTGTAACTTCTTCTATGAACATTTTGTTAAGGGTGGCCTAACAAATGTATTCCACAGAAGAATCCTGATTGTCAGTCCTCTGACCTGGAATGAACTTCCAGCATGGAACTGTGAGTGCATTTACGTGAACTTAATATCCTGCTATCGTTCCAGTATTTACCTGTACACTGAAAATGACAATATTCTGACAAAGCTGTTAGCGTGGCCAATGAAGTGAGTATTCCACTGGTAGTCCTGCCCTCACGGAGCCTTGACAGTTCTGGCTACTTGTCGGAAAGATTAAGGGGGAAACTTAAGTTTGTTGTTGTTGTTTCCTCCAAACCGCTCAAAGGGTTGTACACGAGTACACTTCCCAACATTCCTTCTACTACTTTGAGTTCATGAGAGGAAAAAAAAAAAGAAAAGAAAGAAAAAGAATGTTGCATGTTATTCTACTATTTACTTACTTTGTTGTGTCCATGTTTAATCAAACGTAAGGCTTTGGACGTGTTTGGGGAAGTCAAATGAGAGTTCTACTGCTCTTTAGCAAGCTACTTAAGCGAGCGCAGCATGAACAAGCGAGACACCGTGTCCTGCTAGTTTCTGAGTGTCTGATCTGTTATATAAACCCAGACTCAACGTGCGTATTACAACACGTTCAATACACCCCCCCCCAAAAAAATTGTCCTTAATCCAAATAATATCCTATAATATCCCAAAAATCTTCATCACTAAATGTTTTGTGTGGAAAAAAGGCCTACTTATGAAAATCCAGCAGATATAAATATTGCTCTAACTCATCAAATTTACTATTTTGTCATGTTCTGAGAGACAGTGGAATATTAGTGTGCGTGTGAACACTGCCACTGAACCCGCATGTTACTGATGGTCATGTGGTCGGCAGCAGCCGGTCATCACTGAGGTGCGGAGATGTTTAAAGACATTGTATCAGTCTGTGGTGTTACCCTCTAGTAACAGACGGTGAATTTTCATGTTTTACCATAAGAAGAGGACTCTTTTGTACCTGGACTCTATACGGTCAGATCATTTCTGAGCTTCACACATGCAATTAAGAGTCCTGTAGACGTCCACAAGCAGAAATTAAGCCTTGGCACCACCTAGTGGTTACAGGAAGGGAACCTGAGGTATGAAATATTTAATCTACATCAAAGTGATCCTTGATTGTCAACATGTGATTTACAGCATCATCATATATGTGAAGTGTGTGATCTCTAGCACCACCTACAGGGGGCAGGAAGCGATATTCGCATCACAGTGCAGCATCAGTCTGCTCCTTCACGCAAAATCCGAATATTATCGGGTTTCACCGCCGTCTCGTGAGGGTCAGCTCATCACCTGACCTTGTGCTCTCTCAGTTCCCTCTTGTATCTTTTTTGTCCTGTTTCCCCTGCTCAACGTCTCATGGTTTTACAGCTGCGCTGAGAAAGTAGGAGTGTCTGTTTGGAAGCAGCTAATGAATACATGTTAGAATCACTGTCATTCTGGAACAGGATTGTAGAGAGTCACGGATTGAAATCAAGATTTTACTGTGATTAAGCGTGCAGCTCTAGTAAGGCATCATCTGATCGGTTTACAATCTCTTGCATGCTTGTTGCACATTGTGGTGTCAGTCCTCTACCCAGCTACAGGACGAGAAGCCAACAGGTCTGTTGTTAATGAGATCGCAGAGAACTCAGTCAAGGTCGTGTGTGGATACGTTTACATAAATGTTGTGTTAAATGCTAAAATTCGATTTTCCAGACCACCAGATATTCTGGCAACTAAAAGCCTGCGTTGCCTCGGTGGACAAAACGGAGCTCTGATTAGTAGAACATTGTATCATCTAAGACGGAAAAGAGAGAAAAGGAGTG
>NC_141338.1:13040804-13113304 GCF_037954235.1 Aulostomus chinensis
CACGCATTTGGACAACTGACGTCATTCCATTCCACGATCTCATCTCTCCTGTCAGCTCTAAGTCCTGCTGCCTCCCTGGATTACAGCGCAGCTGGACAGAAGAGAGGGGGATGGATAGAGGGGAGGAGAGAAGAGAGAGACAGACAGATGCAGGGAGGATGACTGGATGGAGGGAGAAAGAGAAGGAGGACTGGAAAAGAACAGGGGGAGTTGGGAAATGTTTGCCCTGTGAACAAATGTTTCCCCAAAGGTCAATAGGACACAAACTGAAAATGTTGTTTGAGGAATGGCCAAAATATTAAATAATAAAAAAAAACAAAAGAGAAGAATGAGTAATAGCGGTAGAAAAGGAGGACAAAAATGAGCTGTAGTTGTTGATTGATGAAAGGAAAATGGAAGAAAGCTGAAGGACAGAAGATGAAAAATGGACAGACAAACAAATGATGAGCGCTGAAACAGTTGGAGGAAATCAAAGACACGAGATATTGAGACGTTAACCATAAAAGGAGGGGAGTGCTTGTGTAGCGCTTGATGCATGACTGTCCTGATTCCTGCATAAAAGATCAGATCAAATGTTCATGTGAGGAGGAAGAAGGAAAGGCCACTGTCAGTTTAAAGTTTGACTGGAGTGGCTGCTTCCTCCTCCCATGGGACCTTCCATTACACCCCCCCCCCCCCCCCCCCCCGAAAACTCTGCTCCCATTTGTTAGAACCCAGAGGCTCAGGGTCACGACCTGGATGTAGTTGGGGAAACAGAGGTCAAACTGGGGTCAAGGTAAGGTCACATGGGGATCTTCTTGATGCAAACAAAGTGGTGTTAGTGTGTGTGTCTGTGTGCGCGCGTGAGAGAGAGAGAGAGAGAGAGAGAGAGCGAGAGCGAGAAAGAGAGAGAGAAGAAATGAGCCGGGGGTGAACATGTCCTGTTTGGATAATTGTATGCAATCATGCTAATGTGATACCCTAGACTAACGGTATCATCAGTTCATTTCAGAGTTGTCAAAGACATGCACACAAATTTAGATTAATTACCAAAAATATCAGCATTTCACTGGTGTTGGCAGAGACTGGCCATTTTATAAACATATCAGTGTTGATCTGATGGCTGATATTTGCTTGTATATGAGCCCAGGGTGTTTTTGTGCATTCTTACATATTACTGACAGTTTGGAAATGTGAAACTTAAACTAGTGTCGGTGTAGTACCGTACTGTTTTCGACATAATGTTTTAATAAGTAGCAATAATACAAAAAAAAATCCATAAGGAAATGAAGCCATTTATGCAGCTTTGAATATCAGAATATTAATGGTGTTTTGTTTTTGTGGCGGCAGACTGAAAGTGACATAGGATTAATTAGTTGGGTCCATATGTATCTTTCTTAAACTTTATCATATTTTTTTTTCTTACATGCTTGTGGTATATTTATATTCAGTTTCGCGAGCACAGAAGTCATTTTTCATTTGACTGCCACTGTACCTGTACATTTAGGCATGTGACAAATAAAACTTGAATCTTGAATCTATGAAAAATAGAGTATGATACAAACACAATAAAAGTATGTTCTTAAGGCAAATTAAATGTTTGTGCACAGTTTGGGATGTTTGGGGTTTCTAGGTAGGAATCAGTTAGTCAGGTGAACACAGATGCTCCACTGTTTCCATGTTTCCTATGTACATCGAGCGCTGCTCCAGGAAACACAGAATAGTGTTTTGAGTCATTTCATGTGCTTTATAATCTCACTGCACTGGTTCCAACTGGAACCATAAAAGTAAACACGGTGCATGAGATCACACACACACCAACACACACACACACACACACACACGGAACAGAACCTGGTGTTGTACATTGGCTTATAAGAATCATTTGTTCCTGTTTATCTGTTAGTTTTTTCCCCTTTGTAAGAGGTATTAAGTTGATTAATGAAGATATTCAAGTAATTCTTTTGGCCTGCTTTTCAGTTTTGTACACAAGGACTGTCAAGGAGAGTCCAACAAAATAACTGATAAAATAAGATGGATACCCTGCAAGGTTCGGATGCTGAGGCTGCGTGTGAAGTCCTCCTTGAGTGCACTGAGAACAGCCGTCATGTCCTGCTGCACGCTCTCCAAGCTGATGATGTCACTCACCAGGGCTTCATTAATATTCACCCTCAACGACTGTCCCTTTGTCTTTGCTTGAAAGATCAAGACAGGGAAAGAAGGACTGAGTGAAGAGTGGAAACTCATAACCAAGACATGAAATATGAAATCAAGAAAGGTGTATTCATGCCAATATTGCCACAGATGTTGCTCACATGTGGATCTCTGCAGTCTCGTTACTGACCTTTTGTCTTCTTGGTTGCATACAGCCGCATGCATGCCGCAGGATAGCAGAGGGTGGCGGGGTACAAAAGAGGGGCGCTGACCCTGGTGGCGGTCAGGAGAGGACAGCTGACCTGCTGCGCCAGGAACCGACCCCACAGAGGATCTAACAGCAGCCTTAGATGATTCATTCCTATAACTGAGGAGGAGTAGAAATACAACACGTGACAACTTTGCAGTATTTAAGTTGTAATATTGCTGGTAATAGCCAAACAAATGAAGTAATAGCTCATATCAGCCAGTAGGAGGCGGCTCTACATCTACAACCCCTGTTGATGTTTCCTCTATTGATTATTGGAACAAAATTGATTAAAAGAACCAAACCACTCAGTGCTTTCATGTATTTGTCAGGGCTGGAGGCCAGCAGCATCATTACAGTCACTCTGGGATGACAGAAGAGGTGTTCAGGGATGAAAGAGCTTTTTCATATAATATGAAATAAACCAAGTGCTGACAAGTGGCCACGAATGGAGATGCTGCTGCTATGGTTACTATCATTCAGCGGGAGATGTGAAATGTGGGAAGTTTTAACAAGAGAAGTCACGTGGATTTGATCAAACTTAACAAAGAGGGACAGAGCAAGAGCCTGATACTGCCTGTTCCCTGTTCTTCTAATTGTGTATCTTTTTCTTCTTATCTGTCAAATAAAGACATCATAATGAAAAGTTACTGTATAATCTCAACTATCCACAGGTAGGTTCCACTGCCCATCCTTTCTGAGAATTGTGTGTTTTGTGCCGATGCTCTGCTCCACAAAACTTGAGTGCGAGTAGTGAACTGCAGAAATAATTCCTTTGGTTAGGTGGGTGATTTATGCAAAGCAGTGATATACGGATGCTGTCGGAGCCGATCAGCGGATCACTGACGGGAGAGGTGACTTTTATCAGGTTTGTGATAAAAAATAAAGGTTCAAACATGATTTACTGAGGAGGAAGGGTTTTTGTTATTTTTTACATTGTTGCAGACGCTAGACTAATATCACAGCGTGTGTGACAAGGTGCGTCCGGATGTCGTGTGGACTGGGGGAGGGGCAACATCGTTGACAGGCCCAACCCAACCCGATACCTGAATATTCAGTTTACATCACAAGTCAAAGGAAAACTGTAAAACTTCTAAACTTGTGAATTTTTCTATTTTTTTCTATTCTAATTTTTGGTTTTGCTTTTCATTTCTTTGGTGATACAGAGTCAAGAAAAGAAATCACATCACTTATATTTTGTTACCTTCCCACACTCTACTGTAATGGTCTCTCACTTCCTCTTTTACACACACACACACACACACACACACACACACGCCTAACCATCTCTACATGCAGCTCCCCCCCAACTGTTTGGGAATTTCTCAAGGACCTCCCATTCAAAGGCACACAACACGGCAAGACCGCCCCCTGCTTTTCTATGGACTAACCACCTCCCACCTTGAAAATCTGGTCATGACTGTGAATGTTGTCACTGAACCTTGGTGCATACACACACACACACACACGTGCAAACAAACGCCGTAAGCCCACAGACACACACTAAAGCCCGTCTTTCACTGTCAGTGGCTGTGAACAGTTCACAGCACCGTGCTGCTCCGATAGCTGCTCTCAATATACTCACGCTTTGAAACGAGACATTTATTTCAGCTCTATGGCTGAACGATACACAAAAACATTCAAGGCGGATGTCGTGAAATGACTGGTTTTTGAGGGAATTTTGCATTTTATTGGAGTGGAAAAAAAATGGGCTGTGCATCTGCAAAGCTTCATTTATAATGGCATGTTATGACATATTTTACCTTAATTAGAAAATTGGAACAGCTGCAGTTTGGATATTAAGCTTTTGATTTTGTTTTGATTAATTTTACAGACATATTTAGCTCAAAGTCCAATGACATGCAAAAATACTCTGCCATTCCCAAAATGGTTTGATTAATCTCTTTAATTAACTGTCCAATGGATTTTGTTTTCTTTTCTTTTTTTAAACCCCTCACACGAACACCTCACTTAGAAGATACAGTACATTCAGATGCACAAGGTTGTGCGTACTGATGGACTTCATCATGATTACACAGGAGGCAATCCAGTTGTGTTTGGCTTGAATCAATTTTCTTTTCCACAGAAAATCACACAAATATTCCACATTTCCTAATAACACTCCTTTAATTTGTGCCAATGTGCAGGAATATACCCTAATTTAACCATGAAGAGCTCTCACCAGTCTTTTCTTCTCCCCCTGGCTCCGGACATTAACCAAAATCTTAAAATATACCAAGATTAAGCCAGACTGTAGAACACGATATCCAATCAAAACCCCTGACAGACTTCCAGGGCTGGCAGGCTTCCTGACAAGCTGATGCTGTCTGATATGGCACACTGTGGTAGAGCAGATCGACTCAGATGTGGGATGCTGATGGATCTCTTTGGAGGGGAAGTCAAGCAGCAAACACAGAGCACAGGTGTTCAGTGGGATACTGTAGCCTCGTATCCTGTAGATTTCCCACACTGCAGCAGCTGCAGACACACCTCTCCTTCTTCAGTGGCAGAAGCCAGCTGGGGAGCCCGCATGAGCTCGCCTTTGTACACGTAAATATCTGATCATGTTCTTCCTGGCTGAACCTCTGAGCTGCGTCACACAAAGTGTTCACACTCAGACTGCAAATATGGACTGGCCTCAGAGGGAACAGATCTGGGATCACACACCGTTTGCCTGATTCAATAATATCACGATTATTGGTTGCCAATTTGATTCATATTGTGAATTTTTGGAAATCCATCCATTGTCTATCACTTATCCTGTTAAGGTTCATGGGGGGGTGGAGCCTATCCCAGCTGCCTTCAGGTGAGAGGCAGGGTTCACCCTGGACAGGTCACCAGTCCATCACAGGGCCAACACATAGAGACAGACAACCATTCACACTCACAGTCACACCTACAGTCAATTTAGAGTATCAATCAGCCTCGTCCCCTCTTGATGTCTTTGGACTGTGGGAGGAAGCTGGAGTACCAGAGAGAACCCACACAGGAACAGGGAGAACATGGAGACTCACACAGAAAGATCCTGTGATGGAGCCGGGACTTGAACTCAGAACCTTCTTGCTGTGAGGCCACAGTGCTGACCACTGCACCTAGACTAGGTAAATGTTCAGTACATTAAATTATAAGTAAACTAACCTAGCAACTGCAACATTAAGATGTTCCTGCTCTTACACATGGTGCAAAAACACAACTCTCATAACAAGCAGAGTTGTTGAAAAGCCAGTTGAATAATTTCTTAATTTCATTCTCTATTTATCAATTCAGGAAATGGAAGAAAATCGCGGAAAAAAAGAATTACTATACTTACGTCGTTTTGCCCACTCTGATTTATCATGTTAGATTAAGAAATATTGTAAAATTGAATATTTCTTGCTATGTCCTAGAACTACAAATTTTATATTCAAAAACCTAGTTTTAGCCCAACTGTCAGTGGCAATACCTAAATACAATTATATTACATATAAAACAGAAACAAGAAATCCCATCACGCTTTAGTACAAAACATTCAATTGACGTAAGGACTGAGTTTGAAGCGCTAGATAAATCAGCAATTTAATATTACATTCTATTGTTTTTGTTAATTTCCCAAATGTTTAACTCACAAATCACGTCGTTTGTTTGACTCACTATTATTACGTCATAAGTATATGACCCACAATGGGGAAATTTGTGTGACAAATGACAAACCAGATATTAGTGGGCATTCTGGTTAGCACTGTGGATTATTGATGTCATCTACCGCCGGGATTTAGAAAAGCCAAACAAAAACGTGACGTTTACCAAAGTGTCTCAGCACAGTTTCATAACAGCCCGGTAGTAACACGGAAGGCTCATCCAGCAGCGTGAAGGTCGGTGGGATGGAGCTTTTCTCCCCGTACCGGTGAACATTCTACAGCCTACAACTGTCTAAACCACAGCCTATTTTGACGCCAAATCCACAGCAGCCGCACATTCAAGCCCCTCACAACACCGTAAATTCCCCACGTCCGTGTACTTACTTTCAAGCTTCACGAGAGCACATTACACACAGAAAGCCACAGTCGACATCTGTCGTCATCATCCCTCGCCGACGTCCAGGAACGTCAGAGTTCGTGTTCAAAATCTCTTAAGAAGTGTGCCGACCGAGCGGGGTGTCTTCCTGAGACACGATAACCAACGTGACTCCGAGGGTTTTCTATAAATGGCAGATGCCTGTGAAGGAACCGAGTGCCTCCTCTGGGCTCCACAATTAAACAAGCCGCACCATCATCCTGCGCCTTTGTTGTCAGACGGTAGTAAGGCGACTACTCACCTTTCGAGCTAGCGAGCTCAGTCAATTTCAATCGAGGAAAACATTAAATATGTTTGAAATGAATACAAGTATATTTTGACGCAACCGAATAATCCCACCGGAGGGATAAGGAGCACATTAAGAAGAAGTCAGGCACAACCAAAGAGTCATTTCGACAAATTGAGGAGGTAAAGGTGTCGTCTTGCTAGCTGCTAAATTAATTAGCATTTGCTCGCCTGAAGCGCACCATCAAATCACCAGAGGATCGATTTTGCGAATTAAAACTGAATATGTCACTTAACCTTTCACATTCTGGTTGATATAAATTAGCTAACGCAAATAAGGAATGCATAGTGTCCGAGTGTCCCTGAGCCAACGCTAGCCATTAGCTCCTCAGCGCTCCTTCTTTACTCATATTTAAAAAGAGCAAAGTAGTTGATGCTCTGTAAAAAAGTAACTTTTTCACGCGTATGATTCTTGTCCATGTGGTCCGTCACAGCTTTACAAATGCGCTTCATTGTGGAAAAAAAATGTCTAAAGTACAAGGGCGGTTGTTTGAATTGTTAGCAATCGTCTCGGTCATTTTAGAAACATAATTTCTATGTACTTGTTCGGGTGTAAAGGGCAAAATTAAATTGATTTTATCCTTTAATTAATGTCAGATTTGGTAGCATACTTATTGAACTAGTTTGCCGCTAAATGACCCTGTAGGGTTTGAGTTGTATGTGTGGGAAATGTTTTCATAGATTCAAAAATTCAAACGCGGTCAAATTTTTCTGTCAATGTCAAGCTGGTTTCTTGTGGATTACGTCAGTCACTGTGCATAGATGTTTCTCCAGAAAACGTTGTTGTCCTCTCGTCTCACTTATTTGTTTGTATTTGGCCTCCATGGCCCTGCTGACTACTTGTTACTAACTTGTGGCATGTATGCCACGTTGGACCGATGCCAACTTTGTACAACATTTTATTCTTGTCATCCTTGCCTTGCACAGAGGACACATGTCGTCTGCAGCAGAGACAGTGGAAAATGCCTCCATTATTTCAGAGAGTGGGGCCCACGAAGGAAACCGCTTGTGGATCGGCAACATCGATCCCAAAATCACAGAGTGAGTAAATGGCTGCTGTGAGACGCACAGCTCCTCACGCATCCATCCTCTATTTAGTATACCTACTACTACCTTACTGCTCTCTTAGTTCCTGTTCTGAGTGGTGCAGTGTCCAACATCATGGTCCCTTGTTTTGAAGTCAAATGGTTCTTGGTTATGGGCCTGAAATAAGTTCTGCGGTTAACACAAGTTTAAGATAATTTAACATATTGTTGTGCAGTATTAAAAGCATTAGTAAATATTACACTGGTCAATTTTGAAGTTTTTTTTGTGTGCATGTTTTAAAAAAAGCAGCTGGTTAACAAGTATCCAAACAAGACCGTGGAGGTTGGCATGAAACAACATCACGCCAAACACACCAAGTGCGTAGCTTAGTTGTGGTGATAAAGGAATCATGTGCCCATGGTGTAGTTTATTGCCTAATGTTAGCTTTTTAGTTTTGACAATTTAATTTTTGCTTCAGAGATCATGAAAATAAAGATGTAGTTGCTGAACAACAGCTCAACGTCTCATCAGCTCTTGTTGGAATATTCTGTATTATTATTTGGGATATTCTAAAGTCCCATCAGCTTTTGGTGGAGGGAACCCATGGCACTGCCAACATCGGAGTGGCCTTTACAAATATTTAATCCCAGTTCCTATTTTTCATGAACTTAAACATCATGATGACTATCAGGAATCAGTGAGGACTACATGTGACACACAATTGTCAGACACTAAAAATATGAAAAAAGTATCACTCCAAAAAAATTGAGAAATTTCAAAACATGTGAGGCAGCCAGATGATTTAAGAACAATAACAGTGGTGGATTTGAGCTTGCTGTTGCGTGGTCCATGCTATGAACCTGGAGCGTTGTTGTCTTACTTGCCCGACTCTGCTTCATAGAGAGGCGATGCATTGTGTGTGTGCGTATATGATTGATTAACTGTGTGCATAGTGCGTGTGTGTGTTGCAGGCTGAGACTGAGCAGACAGGGCTGGGTGTGTGAAAGAGAGGCAGTGAGGCATGGAGACCTGCTCAACTAAGGAGCAGCCATCATTCCTCACTCACCTGCCCTGTTTACGCTCTCTGTGTCAGCCAGGGGTGGAGTGTTGGTGTGGAAGGGTGTTTAAATACACAGTTGGTGTTTGGGCGGCAGCGTGTGGAGGTGTCTGTGCATTATGAGCTTGTCTCACATTACACAACATTTTAGTATGTTCATACAAATATGCTTCCATCATTTTTTTTTTTTTTTTTTTAGTAGAGATATTGAATAAATATGTTTAGGGCACCCTTATGTACAGTGGGATTGAGGGAAGGGTGTTTTTCGGGGGTAAGGGGGTGTTTTGTGTGCCCCTGGGGGCTTCTGCAGAGCGTAAGGGCTGCAGCTCTGGTGGGCGTCTAGACAGGCGTTTCCTTCCCCTTCCACTGCTCTGCTCTACTTCTACATAAATAGCCCACTACCTTGCAGTATTGAAGGAAAACATAAGAAATGCTCATGGCCCCTCTTGCTGATTGGGGAGATTAATTAGCTCATGAATTGCGTTCGCATTACTCTCTCTGTTTGTCCCTGGCAGCTCAGCTCAGTGCATTTGAGGAGAAACACAGACCTGAAATGCACGATGCTTAGTAGTGGTACGTAGTACGTACCTGTTGCACGCTCGTATTTTCTCATAACCTTATTTTTTGCTCGTTCACAATTGTGTCATGAAATCTAAATTCCAAATGGATGTTGAGGATTCAGTTATTTGAAAGTATGTGAGTGTGTAGCCATTTTCAGTGGCAGTGTTTATATAATGGAGACAGTGCTGAGTTTTAATATTGTGTTTGGCTGAGCAAGACTGTGTTTTGGAAGCATCCAGTTCTGCTCCGGTTGCTGAAGGTGAAGCGTTAAATCAAATAAGATGTGATGAGGTAAGGGGGCTGCACTTAGATTTTGTGAAACACACTCCCTTCAATAAAAAGATGATTTTTTTGCCTGTGTGTGTGTGTGTGTGTGTGTGTGTGTGTGTGTGTGTGTTTGTGCGCAGCTATGATTGATTTCACATATCCTTCATGAAAACAGTATTAAAAGGGGTGCCGTGATGAACTTGGACTTGCAGGAAATGTCTGCTTCATGCATCTGATTTTCTTCTCTGTTTCATCTGTGGGCTACAAACATTTGTCCTCATTTCCTTGCTGGGAGCAACTCTGTATTGTGAGGAAGCTTCTTGTTGCTGCCTAAGTGTAGGTGGTGTTATACCTCCAAATCCAAGGACTCATAACTCATTAGATGTCTCACCACTTTTATTACAAAGCTGAGTTACAAAGGATTTTTTTTTTTTCATCCTTACCTGCCCTCAGTTCAGCCTTTACCCAGAGGCAGACAGGTAAGGCACAGGTGCAACAACAGATTTCATGACATATTGTGCTTTCCATTGCTCAGAGAGTGAATTTGAATTTGTCATGAGTGGAAATCTGTCACCTTCTTCATCATTCTCTCTCTGGATATAAATTCTGCCCCTGAAACTTCATGTTTTTAATTACAGGACTTCTTGTCTGGTTTATTGTAACTACACTGTGGGAACGACCTCGTCATTGGGCCAGTACTTCAGCCTACATTCTTACCCACATTATATTCAGGTTTTGAGGTCCCGAGTCAGTCTAGTTTAGGAAAGGAATATCTGCCCCCTCTGATTTCTGCATGCTGGCGGTTTCAAGGTCCCACTTGCATGTTTCCTTCAAATGGAGCTCTTGAGGTTGTGCACAGGAAAGGTTTGGCTTTCAGGTGGTAACAGGATAGGAACACCGTCACTGGGACACAGGAAATATGCACGCCATATGTTCTCCTTGGTCCATTGGCGCCACCATTTCTAAAAATGTAAACAAATACATTGCGTTGCGGATTTGAAGCTTTCCGAAAAAAACGACTTAGGACGTATGTATGAATAGACGGGACTTTCAAATGGTCATTGGTCATGAACACGGTAAGTACCATGCTGTTTTAATGCACCACGAGAAACGACAACAAATCCATCACTAGCAAGCGATTAGCAACGTACTCGCAAAAAACAGCAACGTTGGATGATGCCAGGATGATTGTGATTGGCTTACAGAAATTGAAAAAAGTCAGTGCTGTTTTGTCCACCGTAGCAGAGTGATAACAGGTTGTTTGTCCTGTGCTGACGAAGCGCCAGGGGGCATCTGGCTGTGTGAGACTACAGGATTTCAAGCTGGAATCACAGAAAATGTCTGTATTTGTCCAAACTGTCTCTTCACATCAATCGTGAATTTCTGCCCTCTGAGCTTCACTTTGCGGAACTAAAACCTGTTGTCATATCTTTTTCTGGACACGCCTCACGCCCCTTCTTTCCTTCCTCTCTCCCACTGCTTCACTCTTTTACCTCACCTACCTGGTGTCCCATCTCCCCCTGGTGTCTCACCTCTCCTCTTTTCTCTTGCCTCATCCTCCTCTTCCTCCACCTTTCACCTTGCCGTCAAACATCCCCTCTCTGAACTTTACTCTCGCCCTCTGAAAGCTTTCCCACCCTTTCCTCCTCCTCTTCCTCCGGTGGTTTTTACAGCTCCCAGGAGGAGCACTCCATTGTGGTTCAGCTTGCGAGTATCCAAAAATGTTCTTGGAGTGTCTGCCATGTTACTGTCACACTTGCACATGCAATATATATTAATATATATCAAAACAAGAATAGAGTACTATTGGAGTAATATTGAAAGCATTACAACATTGTGTTTTTTTCTATCCGGCATGAAAAGCTAAGTATTTCAGCATTAGTGGAATAAATGGTTCTATTTTTTTAATTTTATAATACAGATGCTTTTCTATGCAAATGAGCGCCACCCTCACATGGAGGTCTGCAGGGTGTTGTCTGGGAAAAGCAGAAATGCTCCTCGACCTAAAGCACTCCAGGGAGTCGTAGAAGGGTGGAAGAGTGCAAACTGGAGCTGAAAGCCACACGTCAGCCTCCATATCCCACGCTGGCTCCCATTCACACACATGCAGACAATGTCACACAGTCGTCTTTATTGTGACACACACGGCTGCACACAAACATCGCAGGATTAAAAATAACATGCGGCAGAACAATAAAAGGTTGCTGAATTCATTCCTCTCAAATGCGATGCATGTGTTTTAGTATTTAACAGGCCTATGTACAGAATGTTGACATGTCACAGAAGGAAAAGGACCAGCTTTCAACACTACATTTAATTATGGAGGTAGTAGATTTGATATTTGAAACCTAACTAAAAGAATAAAATGCTTCTTGATTTGATCAATTAGTTAGATCAGGAATACTGTCATCTAAAATGGCACAATGTTAAATGTGTCGATCAAGATTGAAGGGGGAAAAGGAGCACATGTGGCAAAGCATGTCGTGAGTGGTCAAGGTCAGTGAGTGGAAACGTTCCATGTGCAGGAAAATAAAATTGTTTCTCTCAAAATATACTTAAGTCCAGGCAAGGGCCTTACAGTATAATATGTTTCATGATATACTGCAATACTCTACGTAGTTTGTTGAACACATCAAAATAGAGGTGAAAATACAACTTGCTCTGGACCTCCTGGGTAGCTGATGACGTTTAGAACTCAATGGACAAATGGAGCCAAAACTATTCAATTCAAACTTTTGACTCCAGTTGATTACAACCATAAATGCAATGTTATACAGTTGCCCAGTTTTACTGGATTTACTATGCATCTGAATGTTGACAGTAATATACCACAAATCACATTCAAGGGGCTGGAATATTGATAAATTATTGAGATAAAAATTGCAATGAATTAGTTTTGATGTTGTGTGTTTGTGTGTGTGTGTACACATAAATACGTTTGTATAAATATATGTGTAGATGTGTGTATTTATATTGAGGCGGAGTATTGAGAATCAGACTATAAAAAGAAATGATCTTTGTCATCACCACCGACAGACCCAGACACACCCAGCTCTGAGCTACAACTCATAGCCTATTGTTATCATTATTTATTCTCACATTGATTCTATTCACCGGAGGAGTAGGGACCACATTTGAGGAAAAAATGGAGATTTTAATAAAGGCGGAATTCTCTAAGAATAAAGTTATAATTTCATGAGAATTAAGTCGCATTTTTATGAGAATAAAGTTATAATTACATGAGACTAAAGCCATTATATCATCAAAAGAGTCATAATTTTATGACTTATAATCTGTTGTAATTCTATGAACCTAAATCTTAATTCCTTTAACTGTTGCTGCTGTAGCACAGACATGTAATCTGAATCTCCTAGGAGCATTCGTGAAACACCCACTTGTCCTCCACTTCTCAGACCCTCACGGCACTCAGAACGATACCAATATTACAGATATAAATTGTGAATTTATTGTACAGGCGACCCTGAGCTCATTGTCCACTCCAGGCGCTTTTCCAAAAGACATATATTTTTCCCAGGGCTGCTAGTGGTCAGTTGCGTGCGCACACACACACACACACACGCTCACACACACTGCATTTGGAGGGTGGAGGTGGGGGGTTGAGGCTTCCTCTGCTTTATTCCCTCATTGTCCTGCTACTGTATCCTCAGCATTGTCTCAATAAGAGATTTACTGTCGCAGGCCTTCCACAGCAGCTGGCCTGCTGCTAAAAAGGTGTCAGGGAGCGAAAGCTGTCATTCTCATTAGTCCCACGTGACAGATTCACTCTGCGTGTGTATGTTTTTGTTTGTGTGTGTGTGTGTGTGCGTGTCTGAGGGGGGGCAATATGACGTGGAGCAGATCTATGGGGTGATCTCACAGGATTGGCCTCCAGTTTATAGGGGAAGCTGTTGATCGTATTTATATATTTGGGATAAGGGGGAAAAAAACCTGTTCTG
The DNA here is from genome assembly GCF_037954235.1 of Aulostomus chinensis. NCBI lineage: Eukaryota > Metazoa > Chordata > Actinopteri > Syngnathiformes > Aulostomidae > Aulostomus > Aulostomus chinensis. The sequence goes on from NC_141338.1 coordinate 13,054,390, forward strand.
ACAGAAGAATACACACACACACACACACACTCGTAATTTTCCTCTTAATTTCCTACTTCTTTTTAATTGACTTCATCATGTGATTGCTGTCCTGGCAGATATCACCTGGTGAAGCTGCTGGAGAGGTTTGGCAACGTGAAACAGTTTGACTTCCTGTTCCATAAGTCGGGGCCGTTGGAGGGCCAGCCACGAGGCTACTGCTTTGTCAACTTCAGCACCAGAGAGGTACACAAAGTGAAGTTCATTGAACTTGTGTTTGTGTTGCACATTAGTGCATGTTGATGAAATCATATTACAAACTTAAATGCCGAAAATTGCTTTCTAATCCTGCGTTTTGTTAGTTGGGGTTTTTTTTTTTCAGAGAAATGTGTTACACAGACTCGCTACACACTGACAACATAACATGATCCTGTGTCAGTCACCAGTTTTGTGTTTCTAGATTTACGGTTTATAAATTCACATGTAGATATTATTTTAAAAAAAAAACTGTTTCAATTTAATTTTCTGGTCATATTTGATCAAACACGTTCCGCAATGACGCGGCCCAATGTGCTTTCTGATACCAAGTCGGGACTTGATTGTGCGTCTCAAGTAAATCGGACCACATGGCTACAGAACACTTCAAACACAGCCTGCAGCTTCGCAAGTTCAGCAGCTACTATTTGTTTTGGAATGACCGGGGGGATCATGATAAGCATCTCCTTTCACAGCTAGTGTCTATCTGTGGGATACGAAACCCTCCCAAATGGATTATACAGAGGAAGTGTGTGTTTATCTTACACACACTCACATACACTTAGACGCTCGCACACCAAGATTAAGTACTTCATTAATATACAGTCATTTGCCATCAAGGCCACTTACTGATTTGATTAGAAAAAAATGACTTTTTTCCCAAACGCTGCTCATACACACACACACACACACACACACACACACACTCACCTCAGTTATGGCCTATCTACAGGCAGAGAAGGCACATCATCATCTTTTATTGCGGATGCCATCTCTCGATTGTGAAAATTAATGATTTAATGACGAGTGCAATCATCACAGCTGATTGATTTTAATCAGAATTGTAAAAAAAATCTCTCGCTCTCTCTTTATCTTTCTCTCTCTCTCTGTCTCTATCTTTCTCTCTCTCTCTGTCTCTATCACTCTCTCTCTCTCCCTCACTCTAAATGTGTGCAGGAGGCAGAGAGGGCGATCCAGTGTTTAAATGGGAAGCTTGCTTTGTCCAAGAAGCTGGTTGTGCGCTGGGCGCACGCACAGGTAAGGGTAAGTGTCATTTGCATTTCTATAAACACAAGGAAAGGATGAAGGAACTTCACATGTACTAATGATCCTGCTGTTGCAGCTGCAGGGAAACTAAATGTAAATTTCACCATGGACCGATCATTGTAGCCTGTACTTGTAGAGAAAATCCCATTCATGCAGTAGTGCCACGTTATGTCTTTGATCCTGTAGTTAGAGCAAAGACTCAGAAACAATCCCATGACGACCGCAGCAGTGGGCTTATGGAGAGAAGTGGGGTCCCAGCACAACCTGTGCCTGTCTCTTAACAATAGACAGCCTACTGGCAAAGGGTGAAGGGATATCCTGTATAGAGACTAATCACGCCCTACACACACACACACTCACTCACACACACACACACACATAGAGTCATGCTTAAATCACTTCCAAAGACATTATATTTTCATTAGTTTCTTAAAGACTTTACCTAACCACAACTCCAATACCAAAACACTTTCTGTTCCCAAAAGTGAGGCAAGTCAGATTTATAGTCCCCTCAACATGTGGAATTTCTAGTCGGTACACACACACACACACACACACACACACACACACACAGGGTAAAGGGAGTTCAAGGTCAATGCTGCTGCTTCAAGACAACACGTAGGATAACTGGGCTCAATCCACCACCTCACCAGAAATAGCAGCGTTTGTTATTGACGCTATAATAAAAGATTCATTACAGTCTTCAGTCTTTTTCTGTCACTCACTCAAAGGGAAATTTCTTGCATCGCTGGACAACAGCTGGAGATTTTAAAAGCGCCAGATGTTTTTTATTGTTAGGTTTGTGTTTGTTCATTGAAGGATTAAACTGGTTTCTGTGCCATCTTGTCTTGATCTTTCCCAGCAAATATGTGGCACATTTGTGGAATTGTTCCATGATTAGCAGTAGTAGATTAGCAGAGCAGCAGCAGCAACCTACACAGGAGGCGTTGCAACACTCACCTGTTTGAGCCCCGATATCTGTAGTTATATCTGTATATAATGGAGCGACGACAGCCAGATAAGACATGTGGCGCTTCCAAGATATGAAACGGCAGCCACGATTCCACCGGGTCCTGATGTACTTGAGACAGAAGCCTGAAAGTTTAAACTTTGCAGCTATGAGGCTTCCAGCACTGTTGGATTCAAAAAAGTAATCCTGCTACAGAGCCTAAGATGACTTATTTTCCATGTATATGTGTCAGGCTGGTGTGTGTGTGTGTTTGTGTGTGTGTGTGTGTGTGTGTGTGTGTAAGAGAATTAGTAACAGTAATTTGCCAGTCAGCCATCTGTCATAACTTTACTTTTGTTCGATGTCAGTTTGTAATTTTTCATTAACTTTGGAAAGTCAGTGGGTGTAATTCAGTATTTTTCCATGTTTTGCCTAAATTCATTCTTGAAAAATGTCAAGCACAGACTAAACGGAGGAACACGTGATTCAGGATTCAGAAAATCCCACATTCAGTAATTCTGAACCAAGTGCTGCAGGAGGTTAGCAGCAAAGAGGTGTTGTACTTATTAGCGTTGGCAATGGATGCAACGACAAAAAGAGCATTTGCATGCTTTATTTGCATTTAGTGAATGCTGCTGACAGAAAACACTCCAAATAAGAGCCCCCTCCAAATCATTTTCGAATTGAAAACCTACAATATTCCACAACTATAAAGCTGAAGAAACTGCAATAACCATTGCTTTTCCACAATCATGTCAGCGCTCTCGGGCTGTCATGGTCTTGAGTGTGAGTGAACTCTCTTCTTCCCCAGAACAAATCCTGAAGAAAACTCGAGCGAATGTGAGAATTTCTTGACAACTTTAAAACTTGGTTTGAAGATGTTTCTTCTTCAGGACCAGGCTGGTGAAACAGACCAGGGTCAGCAGGTCTGTCACCATGGCCCTGGGACTCTTAAACACTGCAGTTTCCTGTGCTGTCAACCTTCAGTACAATCCAGTGTTATATTTTTAAAAATTTGATTGTAAAAGTGTTCTTTGCCATACTGCTCCAGCTTCTGTCTGTTGTTTGGACCCCCCCCCCCCCCCGCCCCCCCCAAATTAGTGGATCTGCAGCTGCACCACAATGACTCTCCTCTCTCTCACCTTTGGCAGCAGCCACTATTCTGAGCTGCCAAACTGCCTCCCTGTTGAAAGTATGAGCTCATAAATGCCTGATGTACCGTTTTTTGTTATGACGCTCTATAGAAGCAAAAGTGAAATTTTCAACCACAGTTGTCTCCATTTTCTACAAACCCAGTCTGGGGTTGAGGATGTAAACTCCCTCTGTTTGACGCGTCTGCCAGGCAGTCCTACATCCCAAAAAAGCCTCCTTGTAGTAGATGGCACCACTTCACCGGGATCAAGACCAGATCATGTTTGGCATCACATGGTTAAAGCAGCTCCTCAGGCACGGCAGCAGAGGTGGCACACGTTCTTAGGTAGTACAGATACTTGTTTTGCAGTCACAGCACCTGAATCAACTTCTTTGTACAAGTAAGAGTGAGAACGACTGGCTCTGACATGCACTTAAGGTATGAAAACAATATTTAGTCCCATTTAGAAAGATAAGAAAATAAAAGGAGTAAATAATTGAATTCAGTCCAAGTGCATGCAACATGAGCCTGTTTAGAAAAATGAAGGAGTTAAAGGTACAGATGTGAGCCAAGAATTTGGAGGTAAAAGTAACATGGCAGGAAAATAAAACTGAGGCAAAGATGAGATACCTGAAAGTTCCACTCAAGTATGCTCACGAAGTAGAAGTGTTTTGTTACTTCCTGCCTGGAGTCACTGAGGTCACCGTTTCTTCTCAGTTCCAGAATTGTTACTGTGTGTGTGCTGCTAAGAATCATGGGACATGATGTGTTTTTATACTCTTCTCCTGCCTAATATTGGATATGTAGAGTTTGAAGCAACCAACAACCAGAACCATCATAGCTGAACCGTCCCGCTACCTCTGTCCACATGTACGGCACCCTGATTGTCTCTATGTAAATATCTGCATGCATTCCAGCTCCATGGCTGTAGGAATAGGTGGAAGGGAAGGGTCCTGGCTTGTGGAAGGGGCATTGTTTAAGGCCTATTCTTAGCTATACATGTTATTCATTTTTCTGGACAGTAATATCCATATGTGCGCATTTATATGATTTAACTACATCCAGTGTTAGCTAACACCTCAACAACATATTCCTGGCTGCTGTGGGGCACGCGCGCGCACACACACACACACACACACACACACACACTCTGATTTCTTGTAGCCTTCATGTAACAGTTGCTTCGTTTTTGTCTGTTTTTGTTTTTCTCCGCAGGTCACAAGAATTCTATGTTGGCTGGTGGAGATGTTTGCGAGGTGGTTTTGAAAGGAATGAGTGTTGCTCTTCAGCTGCTGCCCACTTTTATCCTTTCTCATCCTTTAGCGTGTGAATATGAGCTGCGTGGTTACTGTCTGATTGACCAGACACAAACAAAATCAATACTGGAGTTAAATAATGTTGATGGTAGCGGGAGGAAACTGAAGTTGACTCTCCGGAATGTTTTTTGGTATTCATTGGAAAAACGGGCTGACAGGATTCCCTGGACTTTGTCCTGTTCCAACGGTGAAATAGGTTTTACATGCATATGAAAACAGGTGTGACCTCTTTATAAAATGCACTGATAACTTTTTGCAGGCCCTCTCAGTGTTGACATGACCTCAGCACAAGCCCTGGTCCAGGAAAACAGCAGGCAGAGAAATTCTCGTCCTCCGGGTCTATTGGCACATCTGAGATGCTCCAGATTTGCGAGAGACACATTCTGTGTTATTTTTAGATTTTGATGCATGCGGTCTGAACAGCACAGTTTTCTATCTTCTATCCCTCCTGATTGCTCGTGTTGATCTTTTCTAACTATCCATGCGTCTCCGTCTAATTGTACAAGGGTCTCTTCATCAGAGAAGCACTGATCAATCAGCCCCTGGCTAGAATTGGATGGTTTTCAGCTTCATCAGCCACGAGCAGAGACTGATCCATCAGTCTCAGTGCGTCCGATTCCGTGCACGAGAAGTACACACAGACAGTCGTGTCATATGTGCACTGACAAGTCATCAGCTTCGACGTTCTTCACTGTGACTGATGAAGACCAATTATTTAAACACGCAAGTTTTGTAAATCCCAAAACAAGCAGTGGAGGAACAACCACGGACACATTTGTAGCAACAAACTTAATCACACACTGAATATGCCCAGTTAGATGCTAGCAGAGGCTAAGCAGCTAAAGCTAGCAGCTGCTGCTCATACAGGCCCGGTGCTCTGCACAGTTGAAGGTTTTGATTTTCTTCCTTTCTTTAAAATTTGATTGTGACTCATTATTATAATGTAAATACTTGATCCAAATAAATGACGCTGGGTGTGGTGTTGCACCTGTTTCCTTTTTGGAAATTCCAACACGTTAAAGTAGGATATATTGCAGTTCGTTGGTTTCCATTCATATAAGCTCTGTCCAGCAAACTAGAGCACTTTGTTTACAGATTTGTTTTTGAGCACTTTCAACATTATTTGTTAAAAGGAAAGTAAGAAAAAGGTAGAAGTCAATTGGTCTCTATGATTTGGACAGAAAATTGTAAAAAAATATTGTATGTTTAAGTGCATCTCTACCTTTCAAGCTTCTACTGGTTGTTTTACCTCTTTGCTTGTCTCTTTCCATCTGTCTGTCCATCCTTGTTTCCATCACTTTTTTGTTCTGGCCACCTTGTGTTGTCCACAGAGGTTTGAAGGTTTCCGAAACGACAAGTCGATGCCTCCAAGCTTGGAACCGTCGTGCAGCGGTGCATCAGAGGAAGGTCCCGTAGCAGCCAACCATCTCAGGTTGTTCTCTCTCTCTCTCTCTCTCTCTCTCTCTCTCTCTCTCTCTCTCTCTCTCTCTCTCTCTCTCTCTCTCTCAATCTCTCTCTCTCTCACTCACTCTCTCACACACACACACACACACACACACCCCTCCCTTAACCCTCAAACGGCCATTGAAACTTGAAGTTCTCTTTTTGTTTTAGCTTGCTTGGACCCTCAGGGACCACCTGGATGCCAGTTAGCGTAGCACGATAAATGTTAGTGAATGTGATGTGTTAGCATACCTCAGTCATCAATATTACACTTTTCTCCAAAGCCTGCGTTAATATATGTAGGGATGAGTAACATTTTCTATGAAATTATTTGAAATTACAAGATGTTGCAAGACACAGTCAGAACTACTTTCCTGACTGGGCGCCGTGATTTGACGCAGCATCGCAACATAACGAGAGTAGAAGAGCGACTGCTGCTATCATGGTGGACTCTGTACGAGAGGATGAGGAGGACTTCTGGACAAACCAGGATCCTGAACCTGATCTCTGAACCAGAATACATAGAGGTTTGGTGCTGGATGTTGAGCGGGCAAGACAGAGGTATGCTAACATACCAGTCCACTACCATTTATGATGCTCAGCACAGAGGAGAGAAGGGTATCTTTTCTTCGTGAGACTCTGGAAGATTAAAAGATGAGGAATGTATTTCCCAAAAAGTTGGCACTGTTCTTTGAATTCTGTCAATGCAAACTTGAAGATGCTCCATCATAGCAGCAACTTACGTTCACACACACACACACACACACACACACACACACACACACACACGCTAGTCATACACAGGCCTGTTAGGTCAATAGAAGGTCTAGAATGCTGAGTGGTGCTCTCACTGGGGTGATCCAGAGTGCAGCAAGGATCTTCCTCTTGTGTGAGCTTCAATACACTCCACGCAGCACGAGAGGAAATATAAACACTCTTTTCCCCTGTCTCTCCTGCTCTTACACACTCACTCCCTCATTCACTCTTTCTCTCACCCATTTATTTGTTCTTACAGCCTCCTCTCACATGCTTCTTCAACTTTCATTTCACCATTTAAATACTAGATTTCTCCTCCCCCCCCCCCCCTTTTTTTTTTTGTCTTCCACACAGCACAACTGGTAATCTCCCCTCACCAGCACTGGTATTTTCCCCCCTCAGCCTGGCTGCTAACGTCTGTCCTCTTTCTTGTTTTTTTTGTTGTTGTTGTTTTCCACTAAAGTACGAGCGCTAAGATCCGTGCTATTGAGGCCAAGCTTCAGATGATGGAGGAGAATCCAGATGATGAGTACTCGGGCCCGTCGGCTTACGTCTATAACAAGCCGCCAGAGAGGAAACGCTGGGAGCCCTACTCTAAATCACACCACAATAACCAGAGCAGGCCCTTCCGCAAGTTTAGGAGATGACCCATCCTCCCACTTATTCTGGAGATCCCCCTGCCCTCCAACCACACCTCAGCCCCCCTCTCCCCCTTCCCCTTCACACACAAATGGACAATTCTATCTGGGAGTAAAAGACGTGGAAGTTGTTCAAGTGTACAAGAACACACTCGGACCAGGTGACTTATTTTGGGGTTTTCAGTATCCTGAGTTCTGACTGATAACTGATCGATAACGTAGCTGACTGCTGTGCAGGTCGGAGGCCTTGTCTGTCTTGTCTTATCAGGTGAGAGTCACATGACGCAGGAAGAGAGGGACGCTGACTGCTGGCTCTCTTGTTTTTGGCGTGTTTGTACTTTTGGATCGTGTTTAAAGGTGGTTCTTTTTGTAGTTTTTTTTTTTTTTTTTTCCTGGAGGACTTTAATAAAGAGGAAATACACCGATTTGTTACAGGTCTTTGTTACCAGATCAATTGATGAACCACTTATCCATTTATTGTGAACTGCAGTGTATTCTGTGTTGACCCATAATCTTTTCCTGGTAGTTTGCTTATTTTCTGCATTTTTTTTTTCTAAATAAAACTCAGAACTGTCAAGTTAGTTTGACCTGTGTGGATTAATCTTTTTAATTTAAATGTCAAATCTGATTTACGTTGCTTTCTCCTGTTTTGTAGATTCTCTATAGCTGTTTTTCAAATAAACTCTTATGAGAAAACAAAGGCATTAACACCAAACATCAGTATTACGTCACTGGGGGAAGATGGTCCTTGAGAATAATACTTCACGTAAGCAAAATGTCCTCGTAATGGAACCTTTGGAAACCAGGCCAGATTATAATCTGCCAGTGTCACAACTGTTTACCGTAATCCTGTTAATGACAGCGTCCCATTATGCTCCCTAGCCAGTTTACTTTTCCCCACTCATGGAGGACAGCCTATGATTTTTTTTTAAATTTATTAATATCAGTGCTGTGTACCAAAAATGGATGTAAATAATGAAATATTTTGAAGGTCTTTGTGTGTTTAAATTCTATTTTACTATTATTTTTGACGCAATCTGAGTTGTTTTACTGCAGGTTTGACCTTTTTAAGGCTAAAAACAGTCGGCCACTCAGAATTTATTCGCTCTTAATTTGCTCTGAATTTCAAAAGCGCCATTTATCAAACCAGTAAATGAGCGTTTGTACTGCAGGCAAAGTTCCAACCTGAGGCAGAATTACTTTGTTCAAGAGGAGAAAATATCTGCGTGCGCAACGAGGAACCACATCCTGCATCTGAGCAACACAAAGCCTTTTTATTAATTTCTTTATTCGTGTGAAGCCGCTGCAGTGGTGTATATTTATCTGTTTGAAATAAAAATAAATGGATGAAACACTTTACATTGATCTCTTTCTCCTTGGGATGACAAAGAGTTGCATATATTTTATTAGATCTTGATTATTTTCACGGGATTATTTCTGAGATGCAGTTGATTGCAGAGTGGCGGTGGAGATGATTGACACATCGATCTGAACCTGTGTGTGTGTGTGTGTGTGTGTGTGTGTGTGTGTGTGTGTGTGTGTGTGTGTGTGGGCTCATACATCCTGTAATTATGAGGCTTCTCTTTCGTTAAATGGCTCCGTGTATTTTTCTGAGCGTTTTCTTTCATCTGAATTAGCTCTGCGTGAATTAAGGGGGAAAATACCTGACTCTCTCTCTCGTTTCATAATTGTAGTAATTATATGGTACTGTTATATAGGACGATGATATAAAAAGTATGGATTAAATTACAACTTTTGAAAAAAACGCGATTATTTATTTATTTATTTATTTATTTATTTGTCTCCGCAAATCACAAATAATTCACAATTTTTTTTAGACCAATGGAACCACCTGATTTTTCTTAATCGTTTTGAAATATTTTGTGAGATTTGATTTATCTGACACATAAAAGAACTTTTATTGAATTATTCTAATGACTGAACAAATAAAAGAAGGCTGAATTTAAGCCGGTTGGCTTTAAACTACGCGATGTGCGAGAATAAAACATTAAATCGCAGCCGTTTTTTTTATCTTGCGTGTTGTGTTTTAATGCAACCACGCTGGGTTCCATTTGATTTTAGTGTTTAGGATCGTGGTTATTTCTGCAGCCCAGTGGGCTACGTTCGTTCATCTCAGCTCTACGTGTATCAATGCTCGATCAGCCTGTCACACAGCCAGTAAATCTGACTAGAATGTACTCTGTGTATTTTTTTTTCCTGCGTCTGGCAGCCCGCAGCGCTGAGGCACAGATAGCTCCCAAACGTCCACCATCACTGTCACCACTGTTCCAGAGTGCGTCCAGCCTTCTCACGCACATGCAGCTCTGTGCTCGCCCTCCCTCCCCCTTCTTTAACTATAAGACAGGCCGGAGAGCAAACTTTCACTCCAGCTCTGCAGCAGAGCTCTAGTTGCGCTCTGGTCTCTCCTGCACCTCTCAAGCCTCGGGAGTAAAAGCTGCCAGCCAGCCCCTCAATTTGATTCACTTCCTGTAGTCAGACTCCTGGACGGAAAAGGAGGAAATCTTTGTGTTCTAAATAGAGCTCTCCGAGGAGCAGCAGCGACGAGAAACTCCTCGCCTCTCTCTTTTTTTCCCCCTTCTTTCTACTTTTTTTTTTTTTTTTTTTGCGGTTGTGTAGCTGCGGTTCAGAGCAGCGGCCGAGCTCATGCGTGTTGCTACGGATGGTAAATGACGCACATCACCGCCGACTCTTCCCGTAATTGCAGGCACCGAGCTCGGAGAAGCGGACGCACTCCGGTGGTTCATGTACTGGAAAAATGAAGTTCTGTCCCCTCTTTCCGAGGGCAATAAGATTCTGTCCGAGGGGATTCCCACCAAGCAGGTACGCACTCTGGAACTTGTTGCGTTAAAAGCTCCAAGCAGGAGGCCTTCGCTGTTTGCCCTCCGCTCGTTTTTGTTTTGGTTTTAATTATTTTAATTATATTTCTTTACGTAACGATGCCGCGTGAGTGTAAACAGTCTCAATGTATCTGGAAGGATTGTTGTTGTTGTAGAAAAAAGAAACTGTGCGGTTTATGTCCACTCCTCGGTGTAATCGTCTCTTTGCGTGATGTCATGAGCTCAGATCAGCTGCACACGCGCCAGCCGGGCTGTGAAGAGGCACGCGCCCCTCTCTCTGTTATGAATAATTGCGTGAGTTGCGGTCCGCGAGCCTCTCGAGCGCGTACCAATTCCTCCCGCCAAGAATTAGACTTTAATTACAGCCATTAAAAATCGAATTTGCAATTCTTTTGGGTGACCCGTTGCCTTCCTCTGATTGACAGATGAAATAGACACTCGGGCCCCCCTCTTACCCGCGCCGTTCGCTGCTATTTGTAATTACAGGTACCCCCCCCCTCTCCCACACACACACACACACACACACACACACACACACACCACCACCTCCCTCCACTCTCGTGTCCTGGATTGCGTGGAAAATGCTATTATTCAGAGAGGCATTTGGGTTGGGGGCAGCGAAAATCAATCCAATTTGAAATAGCGTCATTAAAATGTGGCTTTTTGTCGCGGGGGGCCTGGTCGTTGCCGGCGCGGCTCTATATAGAGAGAGACGAGGGAGGGGGGCAGCTCCCGGAGATGAGACGGGGAACGTGATGAAGTCTTTCCGTTCACGGATCGTTGTCTTGTAGGTGATCTCTACCGAGCAGCAGACACCGGGAGCCTCGCGCTGCAGTGTGGACTCGAACCACGCGCCAATGGTGAGTTGTGTTTGTGTGAACGTGACGGCTGCAGGTCAGGCGCGTGAGCAGGTTTATTCACGTAAATGTTGTTTTTTTAATATTTGTCGTGATCTTTGCTATGTTTCTGTTCTAGTTCCGTGTTTCAGGCCTGTGTTCATACGCGGTTGTTGAATCTCTCTCAGGTCACGATGTGCTTTACTAGTTTCACTCGTTTGTTACAGTTTTATTTTTTTCATATTATAGAACAAACAAACTCTCAAAATTCTCAAATGTGGCCAGGAAAGTAAATGTGTTCATTATGAACGCATGAAAATGGCGACATCTGCAAAGTGACGATGTGGAGATGAAGGGTGTGTGTGTGTGTGTGTGTGTGTGTGTGTGTGTGTGTGTGTGTGTGTGTGTGTGTGTGTGTGTGTGTGTGTGTGTGTGTGTGTGTGTGAGCTCCCGTGTTATGATTTATGGAAACAACTGATGCCCTCTTGCAGTCTCAGTCGGACGGAGAGTCCCAGAGGTCCAACATGGAGCGGGAGGACACTCGCTCGTCCCCGAGCACACCGTCCACCCCCTCCGTGTGCTCGCCGACCTCCACCGCCAGTTCGGTACCGTCCACCGGGAAGAACTTGTGCGCCAGCTGCGGTCTGGAGATCCTGGATAGGTACCTGCTCAAGGTGAGGGGGGCGGGCGGCGGCGGGGGGGTGGGGGGTCAAGCTTTAACGGCAGGATGATTCTCTCTGGGGAGAAATGAAATTCTCCTTAGGGTGTGTGTGTGTGTGTGTGTGTGTGTGTGTGTGTGTGTGTGTGTGTGTGTGTGTGTGTGTGTGTGTGTGGTGTGTGTGTGTGTGTTTCTGTGTGTGTGGGGGGGGTGTCTTGTTTATTTGTTTACTCCTTTTTAGAAAAACAGCAGGCAGCTTGTTTGCAGCACCGAGCGAGGGTGGCGCGTCAGCTCGGGTCTGGCCTGCTGGGAGCCGCTGCTGCTGCAGGAACACGCTTGAACACTTCAGGCGTCCGCTTTTATCAACTGGAAAGAAGTAAATAAATTCAGAGAACGAAAAAATAGTTGGGAAAAAAACTACAAAACTGAAGAGGAACTTCCACCCCCAAGAACCCACGGCTCACATTCATAAACCCGCACTCACACGTCATCACTTCTTGTTAACTGTCCTTCTACCGATGTTATCTCCGCAACCGCGAGGACACAGATAAGGAGAAAACCGTCCCGGGAGTGCGTGGGGTGCAGGGGGGGGGGGGGGGGGGGGTGGATGCAGACATAAGAGAGATGTTTCAGCTTTGTCGCGTGCGCTCACGTTCTTCCTGCCAAAACAATCATCCATCTCTCGCGCACGAGGGTTTGTAAGGGAGTGACGATTTTTTTTGTTGTTGTTGTTTTTGTTTCTTTAATTTTTTTGTCTCGTCCTCGGGCTGCAGCAGGTCAGAACCGGAATAAACGGCGGTTACGTTTCTCAAGATATTTAATTAATTTGGATAAAAAAATCATTGAAAACACGTTTCGAAATAAATTTGATATGAAGCCTGATAACCTCCTGTGTTTACCTGTACGACCCACAAACATACAGATGCCAAAATAAAAGGAATACATTTTGCAAGATCGTTTTGACACCGAAGCGCAGCGTTTATTTAAAAAAAAAGAAAAAAGAAAAAAGATACCTGCTTAGTTTTTCTGGTTAAAAGGTCTGGATTTATAATGGCTGACGTTTAGTTTGTATTGATCTAAAAATAACTTAGAAATAAATAAAATATTCCGGTGTACTTTTTTCTGAGCAACATAAAACTTTTTTTTTTTGCCTTACAAAAAAAAAATTACAATTAATCAACCAAACCTTTTAACAAAAGACAGGTGTTTTTATATTTCGGTTCTGTTTTAATTCAAAAATATGAATTTATAATAAAGCATGAAAGATGGGTGGATAGATGGATTTTCTCTCCGTAAACCCTTAATATTAATTTAATCTTTAACCATTTGGCGGTAAAGATGCGTCACTTGTTTCCAAGCGAAATTGCAAAAAAAAAAAAAAAAAAGCTCCCGTAATTGCTTTTGAACGAAAGTATTGTATTTAGTGCCAGAAAATATTATTTTGGGTCGAAAGCTTTGGTGACGGTCGGAGATCTCTCACAGAGCCACATTCATGCACCCAGCAGCAATACCGAGGATTTCATCACGTGATATGACAGCTGTTGATCCATCAACATCCATCAAACTGTTTTTTTAAATCAAATTAAAGTCGCAGAAATCACAGTGCAATAAAATATGAAAAGATCGACTAAAAATAATGTGATATGAATATTAAAATATTGTCATTATGGCTTTAAATTAGGCCATGTGACATGGCTGTACCTGGAAGAAAAAAGAAGACATGATCAACATTATTGACTGACTTTCAGTGTGTGTGTGTGTGTGTGTGTGTGTGTGTGTGTGTGTGTGCAGGTGAACAACCTCATCTGGCACGTGCGCTGTCTGGAGTGCTCGGTGTGTAGGACGTCACTACGTCAGCACAGCAGCTGCTACATCAAGAACAAGGAAATCTTCTGTAAAATGGATTATTTCAGGTAGGGTAAGTTTGTGATCGTGTTCTACAAACACCACGTTCCTGCTGCTCCGACACTTCCTCTATCCTTCCCCTCTGCTTATCTCTGTCTGTCTGTCTGTCTGTCTCTCTCTCTCTCTCTCTGACACACACACAAACGCAGACACTTGAAAATCCTTTTCAAAAACTCTAGCAGGCCAATACGTCACGCCCATTCAGCTTATCATTTGGGTCAACGCCACATTTTTGGAATCATTTTGAATGAGTTTAATTAAACTGTTTGTGTTAATTCGCCCAATTTAGTGCACAAAAAACTCAGTTTTCTTGATATTTATCTCAGTGTCGCGTAGTCGGACCCCCCTCCCCTGCGGGAGTTTTGGTTCCGTCCAGCCGGGGGCTGTGAGCTACAGAGGCCGCTCTGCTGAGTGTCTGTCCAGCCACCGTGGTTAAATGCCCTGGTGATAGCCGGAGTGTGAGACCCGACAACGAACCAACCGCTGGTCGTACAGCCGTGAGCACAGCTGCACTTCTGCAGTATCCTCTTGTCATAAGTGCCTTTAGCACCCGTGCTTTTAGCTGGGCTACACCCAGAGGTATGCTAATAAATATAAGAGGTCTTATCATTACGACTACGAGGCAAGGCCAGGAAAGGAAGAAAGACAAAAATAACAGCATCATTATAAAAATTACAAAACATTAATTTTTTTTAAATTAGGAAAAAAGCTAAATATGAGCGTAAGAGGTGCCTTGCATTGAATAACAAGAGACAGAAGCTCAACATAGAAATACTAGACTTCAGCTTCAATGATGAATTTTAGATTTTTTTTATTATTATCATATCATCATATTATTCTACAACAGTGTAGCTGCTTCCGCTGTAATTTATCTTGCAACTAAAACAGGGTTGTTACAAATTTAATCTGTTTATTGTGAAACTGCCTCCTCTCCCCCTCAAGTAACTGAATGCAGGGGCCCCTGTCTATTGAATAGCTGAAAGAGCCACAATTTTGTTATGGCTATCCAAAACACAACATTTCCACTCTTGCATGAGGAGGAAAAAAACAGAGGAAGAGGCCGCAAAACACTGAGCTTTGGGGGAAAAAAAGTGGTAGTTGTTTTTTTGTTTTTGTTTTTTTATGCATTTATTTTCAGGAAGCTGTTTTGTCCCATTTCAGCTGCTCTGGTTTTATCCAGCTGTGAGAATCACACTTGAATTATTCAGAATATTTTCATTGATTAACTTATTTTATTACCACAGAACATATTTCTTGATCTAATAATGAAAAAAAAAGTACAAATAGTACACGGACAAAATTAAAACATGAGTGCGACTTAAAAAAAATAGTCACTCATTTCACAAAATTCTTGTTGTTGAATCCATGTAAATTATTCAGTTAAAAAAAGGATGAAGCTAAAACTGAATATTATTCATATTGAGTCAGCAAATGTTTGGATTATTTTGACAACACGCGCCGGCCGGATACAGCACACAGTGGCAGTTTGATCCCCTCTAGAGGGATGAATGAATCCAGAAATCACCGGAAATGGCAAATCTTTAGCCCATAAAAATACTCTCTATCTATCTATCTATCTATCTATCTATCTATCTATCTATCTATCTATCTATCTATCTATCTATCTATCTATCTATCTATCTAAATATCTATCTATCTAAATATCTATCTATCTATCTATCTATCTATCTATCTATCTATCTATCTATCTGTCTGTCTATCTATCTATCTATCTATCTATCTATCTATTGTCTATCTAAATATCTATCTATCTATCTATCTATCTATCTGTCTATCTATCTATCTATCTATCTATCTGTCTATCTGTCTATCTATCTATCTATCAAGAATGAATTGATTATCAGGAATATTAGTGTCCTGTTGGGCTTGTATGCAACAGTTGTGGGTGGAGCTTGGTTGTTTTTATATGCTCGGTCTTATGTGGTGTACATATATATATATATATATATGCGTGTGTGTGTGTGTGTGTGTGTGTGTGTGTGTGTGTGTAGTATCAGAGGTTGAGTAGGGTTCACACCAGCGAGAGCATAGAATAAATTTCTCTTCGGTAGCCTCGAGCATATGTATATATTGTATAGATACAAATACTCGTTTGTGCATATCATTTTGTGTGTGTGTGTGTGTGTGTGTGTGTGTGTGTGTGTGTGTGTGTGTGTGTGAATGTGTGAGTGCTTGAAGCTGTGAGTGAGCCTCGGTGTTTGTCTGATCGAAACCTGATACCAAGCCACCGCTCTGAGGTTTATAATCACCAGCAATTAGTCGTCCTCCACCCCAGACCTCCAGACCAGCAATTAGACCGCCCCGAGTGCATGGTCAGCATGTTTCTGATCTCACTGTGATTCCTTTCCAAACTAAAAACACACACTCACAAAGAGATATGTGCACCCTTCCCCACACACGCCTCAGTATAAAAACATGAATATGTAAAATATTCATGCACATATTAACAAGAATACACTGTATACACACGCACAGTATATTGCCTCCTTTTATAACAACTCACACACACTTGCCCACTGACACACAAGGATACACTGAGATCTCTGTTTATTTATGCGTGTCTTGCTACTGCCAATCATTTTTTTCCACGCATTTTTTTTCCTGTTTGCTCCGCCACATCATAATAATATTCGACCTAAACCGCTCCTCTATCGTTCACCTTTCAAAACTTCTCCCTGGACTGTGAGTCGCTAGTAAAGCAGACGTTAAATATGTCGAACATTCAGATCTAGGAATATGTACACATGTAGCTGCCACGCGGTCAAAGCTTATTTACTCATTAGGGAAATGATTTGGAAAATACTGCAGAGCAAATATGGTTTAATTATTGGCAGTAAAGTGTGATTATCATGCATTGCCTGAACACAGAAACGTTAAATCTGTAAAATTTATGTTGACACTCCAGGTTAAAAATTTGTATTTTTATCATTATTTTCTGGTAGATTCCCTTTTTGTAATCTCTCTCTCTCTCTCTCTCTCTCTCTCTCTCTCTCTCTCTCTCTTTCTCGCTCTCACACACACACACACACACACACACACACACACACACACACACACACACACAAATATGTTTTTTAGGAAAAGACTGTTTCAGAAATCAGAGTTTCAGTTTCCCTCCATAACTGAAATTGTACTTCCTCATAAAACTGTCATGGAGGTTGATAACCTCTGCAGCATTCTGTAAACTCTTTGCTTTGCTCTTCAATATATTTAAGTAATTTTTTTTTCAGAGAATCAAGTAAAGTCAGTTTTTCTCTTATCCTCCACTTTGAAAAGGTGTAACAATGAATTTCATACATAAACAAACATGTAAAATGAATGCTTATGAATTGCTTATTGCTTCACAACATCAGGATAGAAAGACATGATGACAGCACTTTGAATGTTTCAAGTTAAAAATGAATGATATGGAAATTCCAACCTATATATATATATATACTGTATGTTTTTAACATTCACTGAAGTCATCTGATCAGATGGGAGATGAGGAGGCGAGTGCAAAGCCTCGGTGTTCATGCAGCAGACTCGCCTCTGGTGTTCAGTTTGGCACGCGTCAGCATGCGCAGGTTTTGATTGCGCGAGCATCAGGTGGATTAAGGGATGAGAACTCAGAAATGTAGGCAGGAGCTGGTCTGTGTTGCTTTATAAGTGATTAAAAGAATCTTATTTTTCACTTCCACACATAACCAGTACAGTTAAAAGTGACCAGCAGTAATGTAGCTGCAGCCTTTAGTAGGAGCCGAGGCAGGTGAATAGAAGGTTCAAAGACCACAATAAATCCCATTTTACTGCAGTTTTTGGATGGAGCTGACCTCCCTCTGAAGGGAATCTACAGATAGGAGCGAGACGTGAAGCCGGTAATCGTCCATCAAAGCGGTAGCTGAGTTTTCGCCTCAATATTCTTATAATCTCTGGAGAAAAAATCCCCCATCGTATAATATTTGCAAGTTAATGTTTGTTTTCCTTGGAAGTCACTCAGGAAAATGGGAAATGCTTTAAAAAGTAAAACAGTGCAATTGAGTAGCAGGTGTGTGACTGTCATCTCTCTAAACATAAACTCTAATCTTGGTTTAGGCCAGATTAAAACTAACCTGAACACCAGTGCAGCAACACATTTTCTGGGTTGGTTTCAAAAACCTCTGGAGATGTTTCCTCATCTTTGTCAGCCTCTCATCTGGCTTTGGACTGACAGCTGCTTTAATGGGGCGTAATAGCAGGAAATCAGAGTGGGTTTTCCCTCCCTGTGTGTGTGTGTGTGTGTGTGTGTGTGTGTGTGTGTGTGTGTGTGTGTGTGTGTGTGTGTGTGTGTGTGTGCGTGTGTGTGTGTAGAGGGAGGGATAAGGGTGCAGGACAGAGCCCTCGCTGTGCGTCTCAAACCTATGTCAGGCCTCAGGGGCTTCCTCACACACACACACACACACACACACACACACACACACACACACACACACACACACACACACGTAAACCATTTCTTTATCAGCCCCCTACCCTTGCACCCCTCCCTCTTCTTGCACCCCCTCGCCTTGCACTCCCCCCCCACCCACCCTGTCCATGAGCTGCAGGCCACACAGGAAGTTGTATTGCAGTACTAATCAGAGGCACCCTGGGATACTGACACTGTAACCAGAGTCAATGTATGTCGGGAGCTTTGAGACGTGCGCACGTGTGTGTTTAAATGTGTGTGTGTGTGTGTGTGTGTGTGTGTGTGTGTGTGTGTGTGTGTCTGTATTGTTAGATGAATTATCCATCAACCCACTTCTGGAGAGGTGATTAGATTGCCATAGCAACAACTGGCTGACAGAGTGACTTGAGTTGAAATCACATTGATAAAAGCACATTTAAATAAAGATTATTGATTCAAATTTCCTGAATTTGAGAACGGATATTTCAGGATGATCTATATGATCTCTGAAACAGGTGTGAAACGGGTTTAGATCACCTCTTCATCTTCTAGATCTCCTTCCTCCTTCCACTAAAACTCGTTACCTCAAACTGCACCCCGAGCTTGAACTCTCTCAGGACAACTCTAATAGAGATTAACGTATTCTCACAGTACATCAGTAATGATCCGAAAAATATGTACTTCCTCAAGCCCTTCTCTTCTAGCAGCAGGTGAATTAGGCAAAAAAAATAATAAAAAAATTAAAGATTCGAGGATAGAAGGGGTTGCAAATTGGAGACGTCTGCAGGGAGATGGCAGTTTGCGGTGTAAAATTTTCCTCTTGTGATTGATAAAGAGGCCGTGATGATTGACGTTGTTCCAAAATAAACACCAGGATTTTGGTACAAAGGAAAATATATCTTAAAAAAAGTAGTAAAAGGAAGGAGGGGTCAGAGGAGATGAAGATTGGGGGGGGGGGTGAAACAAGGGATGATTTGCAGCTTTTCTGGGTTCTGTCTCGAAGTATGAAGCTGACAAGCTGTCATGCTAGATTAGCGGCAACGTTGCACAATGTTTTCCTTTTTACTGCAGAAACAAGCTGGAATTCTCCATAACAATCTGAAATGATACGTACATACAGTAAGCCACGGAGTCGATTTGTCTCCGGAATGGCTTTATTGGGTTATATCTGTGACAACTTAAGCTCTCTGTAAGTGCTATGCCGGCCAATTTTATTTCAAGGTCACCACAAAGACTTTTTCTCATGGTCTTTAATGCTGGCCTGAATTTGTTTGTTATGAGGAATGTCAGACTTGGTAGAAACGCTGTTTTTATTTGGACCTTATCCTCTACAAACTGTAAATGGGAGCAGGAAGGGCAGCATGATGAGCATCTAATGACGCCCTATAAATAAATATTCTCTATCACACCATCATGCATGAAAAGGAAGCTGAGTGGCCAGGCAGACGTATAAATAAGGAGGCTTGTGAGACGTCAGAGCTATACTACACTTTCATCCCAGACAGAGTGGACTTGAGTGCACTGACTCGCTGCCAAACCCACTCAATTGGCAACCCTCAAGCTCCCCTGCTCTCTCTCTCTCTTTCTTGCTCTCTCTCTCTGCCATCAACGCTCTTTACCCCCCCCCCCCCCCCCCGAGCCCTGCAGCTCTCTCCACGTCTGCTCCTCTTATCCTGCTCTCACCAGGTCTTTCCCCCCGTCACAGCTTTCAGCTACCGGCTGCTCTTTGCATTTGGCTCGTGTGTTTGACAGACTGTGCTTGTACAAGTTTCTCCCTTAAGCTGGGTTTTCTCCGATGCAGTAAGGCAGAGTAAAGGAGAAAGAGCTCGGTGTTAGTCGATCTGTGGGAAGTGTTACAGCCACTGGAACTTGTGTTCGCGCCCACCTGACACATTTATAACCATATTTTGTGGTGCAGTGCACATTTTATTGGATATTTTCGTCCATTTTGAGCCAAAAACACTTGATGCTGTCACTACTGTTTATTACCATTAGGATTGGTGGCCTCAGCATGACCCTTAACCTAACCTTAACAGCTCAGACCTAAATACCCTAAAACTCACAATCTTTTAAACATGTCGATTCATCTATTTTTATTCTAGCTTGGCCATTTTAGCAGTCATGCGGATACGTCTCTTGCTGTTTAGTAAACCCAAATGAGGAACACATCTGGTCATATACTATATTTTTCTTCATCTATAAGAAACCGAACAACAAAAAACACCCTAACCGAATTGATTTCACTCACAAGCCTGATAGTTTGTGACACAGACTTCTGTTGTCCAGAAGGTAGGGGATTGTGAGGAGTGTAGGCCCCGGCCAAAACCATTGCAAAACCCCCCAAATCAACAACATTTGTCATATTTTTGTATTTGTGTGTGGAGGGAATCTTTCAGCTCATCTTGGTTGCTTCATGGCCCCTTCTACACCCTCCCATCGTTGGTGAGCAGGTTAAAACAAACAGGAAAAAACCAACATAATGATGACCAAAATATTCTTTTTAAAAGATGAAACTGACATAATACTCATAATGCTCAGGCGTTTCTGGTTTGGATGGTTTCAAGACGAAACTTTATTCAAACAGAAGTTGCACACTGATCTCTGAGAGAAGGTGAATGTGAGTGTGTTAGGATCTGCAGCAGCTTCCTGTTTGTCTATTTCTGTTAAACCATATTTCAGCCGAATGCCTCTGGTTATTCATTCCTTGCTTTGCAAACCATTTCCTGAACTCTATGTTCACCATTGTAAAGGCTCTCTCTCTCTCTATCGCTCCGTCAGTGTATCTCTCTTCTGCTCTCTCTGTGCCCCCCCCCCCCCATCCCTCCTGAACAGTAAGTCAGGTGGTTTAGGTTTATATGTGGCCTGACCTCACTGTTGCTATCAGTTACAGCGGCTCGATACGGAGTGATGTCATCCAAGTCTTTCTTCATCTTGTAATCTGTTTAAAACTGCCTTGGTTTCCTTGTGTGTTGGTTTGTTCCCTTGTGTGTGTGTATTTGTGTGTGTGTGTGTGTGTGTGTGTGTGTGTGTGTGTGTGTGTGTGTGTGTGTGTGCGTGTCAGAGACTTCATGCATCAGCCAGGAAATTGCAGGTGTTGGTTTGTTTGCATTCAAAGCTCAGCTTGCAGCCACAGTCAGGAGTCCTCTCTGAAGGCTCCATCCTCCTCCAAGATTTCTTGCGTTGAATTTGCCAAAATGTCAATTGAAAAAAAACAACAACCCCTTTTTGTTTTTTTAATCAAAACTTTAGTTCAATTTTGTTTTATCTAGAAATAAATTTTAAAAGATCTTACTTTCCGTGTCTCCGTCCCTCAGTTGTTCTCTTTTTCTTCTCCCTCACAGTAGGTTTGGTACTAAGTGCGCTCGCTGTGGGCGGCAGATATACGCCAGCGACTGGGTGCGCCGTGCCAGGGGAAACGCATACCACTTGGCATGTTTTGCGTGCTACTCTTGTAAGAGGCAGCTGTCCACGGGAGAGGAGTTTGGCCTGGTGGAGGAGAAGGTTCTGTGTCGCATCCACTACGACACCATGGTGGAGAACCTCAAACGAGCCGCCGAGAGTGGTGAGTGTGGTTCACCCCGGTTCACCAGATGTTTGCTCCAGAGTCACTACCCCTAAACTGGATTTATACAGAGTTGTTTATTTTGATATGTTTCATCTGCACCTCTAGAAATAGTAATTGCATATTTTGTTTTCTTACTATTTTGAAGTACTTCTGCCATGGGGTCATGTTTGTCTGTGTCACAGCAAAAACTGAGAGGGGAAGTCAGCCATCACATTTTGGGATGGATCCATTTATCATAACGATGATGTGCATTTTTTCTTCATGTAGCTCTTTGTGGAAGTCTGCTCTGCCAGTGAATATTTGGTGCGGGGAAAAAGAAGACACACATAATTATCGTGATCCTTTTTTTTTTTCCTGAAAGTATCATGAATTGATATATCCAGACTAAAATGGAGCGATTAATTATAAGATTATTATTATTTGGACATTAAAAGTCCTCTAGAGTGATTTAGCGTGTGATTTAGCTGGTATGAATAGTTTTGAATCGAAAAGACAAATGCAAATTGCCATTAATGGTAATATTGATTCAAAGATATAAAGCCTTTCGACATCCTATTGATTTACTATTAAAGAAATACAATATAAATCAAATTAGCACACGAGCATTGAAACAGGATCCATCAGAAGGTAGCGTAGCGTTGCAGCTCCCTTTCTTTACAGTGGAAAAGTAATGGGAAGAATTGGAGAATTATCAGCTTAAGTTGGAGTGTGTGACATCACCCAAACCCCCTGTTTCTGCCACGGTTTACTTTTTCATTCATTCTGCTCCCTTCATCTTTCACTTTATTAGCAGCAGTTCCGATTCAGGTTGCATTTTCTGCAGGAAATGTTCTGAAATGCAGTTTTCTGTGGATATCACAAAAACATCAGTAACGTGCTGTGAAACTCACGATGGACTCCTACTGTGGATTCAACTCTTCTCTTGTTACACTCGTTCAGAAACCTCAAATATCATCAGTGTCTCTGGCTCAGAGGCGTCTCCTGTCTCTGTCAGTCCGCGTTGTCATCTGTTAACTGTCTGTGTGCGCTGTTGTGTTTTCAGGCAATGGTATCACGTTAGAGGGAGCAGTTCCAACAGAACAAGACAGTCAACCCAAACCAGCCAAAAGAGCACGAACGTCCTTCACTGCAGAACAGCTACAGGTCAGACACACACACACACACACACACGCATGCGCGCACACACACACGCACGCGGGCACACACACGCACACACACACACGCGCACACACACACACGGGCGCACACACACACACGCACATGGGCGCGCACGCACGCGGGCACACACACACACGCACGTGCGCACACACACACACGCGCACACGCACGCACACACACACATACACACAAACAAACACACACGCATTTAAACACACGCGTGCGCACGTCTCAAAGCTCCCGACATACTTGGACTCTGGTTACAGTGTATGATTGTTTGTGTGCAGATCATGCAGGCTCAGTTTGCCCAGGACAACAACCCAGACGCTCAGACGCTCCAGAAACTAGCAGACATGACAGGTCTGAGTCGGAGAGTTATACAGGTCAGTGCGCATATGAAATAAAACAATAAAACATTACTACTGCTTTCCCTGTCTTTTATGATTAAAAAAAATACACAATGGAATTAAATCAACAGTGTCATTCAAGAATATAGCCACATGATGTCTGGTTACATTGCGTCTTCATAGGTGTGGTTTCAAAACTGCAGAGCAAGACACAAAAAGCACACGCCCCAGCACAGTGGGGCTCCCCAGGGTCACCCCCAGGCCAGGATACCCTCGTCCTTGCCTGATGAACTGCATTACTCCCCCTTTGGTAGTCCAGACCGGGCACGCATGGTGGCACTTCATGGCTACATCGACAGTGAGTTCTGTCGTTTATTTGAATGTCTTCCTGTTTCTTTTTCACCATTTTTAAAACACTTGATTTCTTTCTTCAGGTCATCCATTTTCCGTCCTGACCTCTCAAAGCCTCCCTCATCAGACCATGTCACTGCCCCAGCTCCCCCTCAGCCGCTAGCACTGCTTTACCACCGAGACCCCTTATGACCCCCCCCCCCCAAAAACCCTCCAGACCTTAACCCTTTGATCTCCCATCGCCTGACGACCTGATACTGAGGTCATGCAGCTTCAGAGGGAAGACCACCTCAACAGGAACCTTGCTCCCTCCAGAAAAGGGGAGGAAAAAAGGAGAAAGAGCCGCTGTTCCTCTCGGAGGACGGGAATATTCCACTCAACAAATGATTGTGAAGCATTTATCATTAGCAGGAACTCACTGACTGTATTTCACGCCACCTAAAGGACCAATTTTAGTCCATTTTGTACAGCCTTGACAACTTTTATCAGCCGCCTTCTGATGTGAAGGTGGAGGGAACCAGGATGCAGGCCTGAAGATGAACAACGAGGAGAACATTTAAAAGGAGGCTGTCATTGTGGCCCCAGAGTATGGAGGGGAGCAGAGTGGGGGTGGGGCGGGGGGGGGGTCTGCTTACAGTAGACCACAACAGAGGTAAGACTCCTCCTCTTTCGTCTCTCTCCCTCCTCTCTCTCTGTCTAAGTGACCATGAAGGAAACCTAAATGTAAACAAAAATGTTCACTGGGAAAAAAACAACAACAACAAAAAAAAACACCTTTTGGAAATTATGTGAACTTTCCACTGAAAAGAAATGAAGACATTAGCGATGGAATGAAAATGTTGTGTGCCTTATCATTTCTATTATTCACGGAAACCAGAACAGAAGGGAGCTTATTAATATCCAGTAATTTAATGAAGATTGGGATGTCGCCTCAAAACAGGAAGTATTATGTGGAACAAAGTTAATAACTCCGCTTGTCTCAACAAAAAAAAATCACAAAATGTTTGCTATTGCAGTCTCTAGTTTAACATGAAGGAAACTCACAGGCTGAGGATTCAATAGCAAATGAGATGCAGGGGGCCGACAGAGGGGCCACAACCCTCTCTGAGATGAGCACACACACTTTTCTACAAAATCGGACAAGTTACAGACTTATTTCCAAACAGATGTGATGTCACTGATTTATAATTTCTGCGGTTGCTTGTTCAGCCTCGGCATCTTTCACGCAAGGAGGAAAATGGAGTATTGGTACAAAATAGACAATATGAAACAGACTGGGGTTGTAAATAGTAAGATGTGTGTGTGTGTGTGAGTGTGTGTGTGTGCGTGCGTGTGTGTCTCGGCAGGGTTTCAGCCAATAGGGAGTGTGCATCTGTATTTTAATGCCATGGCCATTGTGTGAAGAACAGGATCCAACAAGACCTCAATGTCCTTGTATTTATTGAGATGGTAAATCCCTGTAAAGCACTTTTTCCCCCCCTCTGAAATGTCCCCCCCCCCTTTTTTTTGTTAAAAAGTCATGCAATGAAATGAAACAAAACAAAAAAAAAAGTTTATTTGAGAGACTGTCCATCATAAATGTTTTGTGTACTAAAATGCAATAAAATAGAATGTGGTACTTTTGTGGTCATCATTTTCCCCAAGAATAATTAAGTTGCCTTTTAAACAAGCAACAACAATAGGGAACCTTGATTAAATTAGACTCCATTGGAAACCTTTTTTTAAATATCAAAAGTACAAATAAAACCAAGAATTATAAAGTAATTATGTCTTAAGTATGTTCTATTTTTTTTCAATCAAGTATGAATTTCATTTTCTTTTTCCTTCCAGTGGTTTTGCACATTTTTATCTCTTTGTTTATGGGCGCATATTCATATTTCATCTAATTTCTGTGGATAATTTGTTGGTGTGTGTATCATCTGTAGCAGGAAGTGTGTGTCTTTAGCCTTTATTCCCGTTTAAAGTTGAAAAGTTGAAAAAGTGAATGAGAGACAAACACTTTTAGAAGTCATGACACGATCCTAAACCCTGTTATCGTTACCTGCACATCATTAGGAATGTGTCATCCTGATGATGTCATACATGGAGTTATGGAATATTCAATCGTCTCTCATGCACCACCGGGCAGGAGGCTTAAATCTACCGCTCTCTATTCCTGGAAAAAAAAAAGAAGTTGTGACCAACATTTCTGAGGCGAGGCACCAGGTTTAAATACTTGAATACACCGTATAGAGAGAAAGAATGTAGGAAAAGTAGGCTGCTAAGTTTGAGGCAATGTTCCAGTGAGTATAAATATAACAATATTGATGTAAAGTTTTTCGGGGTCAATTCTGAGAAGAATAAATATTGATTATCAGCTGAAATATGTTTGATTAGATTTTTTTTTGCAAAGAATCCCCCAAATGTGCATCAAACACAAATACTTGTAATGGAGGCAGTATTATTTACTGCTGATGTAGTAATATTAGAATTAATTATTAAAATTAATCCAATCTGAATTAATTTAGGATAAAAAAAATTCTTAATTTGATATATTTTAATAAATCTATTCTTTTTGCAACTTTCCCTCAAATGTTGTTATCAAAAACATACAAATGTATAAAGGCAGGATATTTTACAATTTCAAAATAAAACTCTAAAGCATCTTCTTCCGTATTATACTCAGTAAAGAAAAATAAACTTTTCATATTGGTCCATTACATCCGGTACATAGCAGTATATAATTATCAGCCTCAGAAATCTGTCTCTCTTCAAAACGACACTCAAGTTTTACTGAGTCAGCACTCATGAACAGACACATCATTTGTCCTTAAACTACGTGACTTCTCTTTGTCTCTCCTTCTGTTTCTCAAATAAATACAACACGTGAAATGAAGGCGAGGAGCAGGAAAACTTAAGTTATATCCCGTGCTGTCTTTTAATTTATATGATTTTCACGGAATGAAAACAAAAAGTAACATCCCGAAACTAACGGGTGAAATTTTAAGATCTTATTCAGCATCGAGGGTGGGGGTCTCCTCCGGTTTGGCTGCAACAGATGTGGGGTCAGGATCAACCCCCTCCTCCAACGCCTTTCGACAGGTCCGCACAATCCACCCGTGTTCGGCGTCATCTATGAGAAAAAAATTTGAATTGAAATGATTACGATTTTTTTTTTAATGGATAAATATCACTGGAAACTCATCTGGAGTACATTTGTATGCGTTTGACCCTCGATAAAGAATACAGGCCTACAAAGTGAAACGTAAGGGTACACAAAAGGAAGCTGCATTCACTTTAAAATGCTGAAATCAAATCTGTAATCGCGAGTGGGGGCTGCATACTTAAACCTTAGGTCATTTTGTGTGCGAGGCTGCAGCAGTGAAGTGCCATTCAAGTCTCGGCTAAATCTGTCAAATCACGATAAGCATCACAATTAGGAGAAAATAACTTCTCAGAGCCACTTCAGACACCAATAAATAATAACCCCCCCACCCTGAAAAAATGGACCACAACTTTTTTTTCCCTCTTTTGCATCCAAAACGACTGCCAGAGGAGCTGATAATAAACCAGTTTTTGCATTGTTACAACTGAAATGAGTAGCTAATTGCAGGGGAAGTGAGCTTTCTCTGGAGCGCGCGCAGCTGCACGCACTTGAGCGGCTCGTGGGGCCTCACCCCCAGGTTCCACTGTGCTCGGAGGTCCATTGTACAGGGGAGCAGGTCTGCAGCTCTCAGGCTGATTGTGTGTAATTGCCAGCAATGGGCACCAACACTAACAGCCACTTCATGCACAAAACACCCCCCCCTTCTTTTTACCTGCTCTGATCGGGGGGTCAATTGAACTTATCAGACGTGCAGGCAGCTGCCACGCAAACACTTTCAACTACACTCATCAGTGGAAAAGGTAATTATTGTCTCCCACGTGTCACCGTGACCTCAATTAGCCACGACCCCAAACTTGCCTTTAATGATAATTAGATTGAGACGTGTTCATTTTTCTGTAGTTGCTCCCTGTTCAGATGAGACAGCGGCGTTTATCTGGGGGCTTAAATCACATAAGGGCACAGGTGGGTCGGTAGCTGACGATCTGACACAGTTTTTATAGATTTATCTGGTTTTGTCTATCATTTTACTCAGCTTGTGGTCCAGCTGACAGAATCCTTCCATTACATCTGTTAAATACAGTAAGACACAAATACAGAACTAAATAAGAAGTTGTAACATGGGCGACCGCTCTTTAAAGGATGGCCTTTGTGTAGTGTACACAGGGGGGAGAGAGAGAGAGACAGAGAGAGAGAGAGAGAGTTTGTGTGGAAGTGATAATGAGTCCTTTTTAAAGCCTGTTTGTCTTAAACTTTAAAATACACTCATAGGAGAAAGTGTTTCCTTCCCAGCCTGATGATGGAGAATCAACATACACACAAACACACACGCAAAGCCAAACCATTCATGGAGAGGAAGATCATTCCTGTATTTGACAAAGGAATAAAAAAAACTGTATATAACAGAAGCAGGAGGATGAGAACTGCAAACAAACCCCCTCAAGTTAATGGCACTGGTAACATATGCGAGGGCCATATATGCTCATGCAAACATGCTGTGGTTTGGAGGGGAAGAACAGTGAAATCACACTCTCCGTGATGACATCACCGATTTCTGGTTTTATAGGTGATAAAATTATCAACCCATCAACTAAACAGATTAAGCCATGAATCCTGATTCATTTTTATTTTAAATTTTTTGAGTTTAGTAAATGTATGTAAACTGAGACATTCAGGAAGTCAGTGTGAGGATATGTTCCACTCCCTGGGGTCCAGCCTGATTTTATCTGTCTGTGAAACACCTCGGCTGCACTGGGACAAAGGGAGGGCCCGGCGGTTTGGTCACCAGAGGTGTTTTCCTTGGCACTGGAATGTTTTCAGTGTGGAACTCTCTCTGTGCAGACTCTCAAAGGGAAGTGGTTATTCCAGAAACAGGAAAGTGCTATAAACAATATGGCAACACATGGAGCTGCTGCTGCTGCTGCTGCTGATGATGATGCTGGTGCCTCCTGCACTGTTGCTGCTGGTTGCAAAGAGAGAATGTACATAACTAATGGCGTGTGTGTGTGTGTGTGTGTGTGTGTGTGTGTGTGTGTGTGTGAGTGTGTGTGTGTGTGTGTGTGTGTGTGTGTGTGTGTGTGTGTGTGTGTGCGTGTGGGCATGCGTGTTT
This sequence comes from Aulostomus chinensis, assembly GCF_037954235.1. Classification (NCBI taxonomy): domain Eukaryota; kingdom Metazoa; phylum Chordata; class Actinopteri; order Syngnathiformes; family Aulostomidae; genus Aulostomus; species Aulostomus chinensis. The sequence goes on from NC_141338.1 coordinate 13,083,201, forward strand.
GTTTGTATTAACACAACACAACCAGTAAGGAGGTTTAATTGTAAGTTGCATCAGGTTAAATGATTCAAATACATAATCATGATTGAAGTTGGGCAACTGTGACGTGGCAATAAGCAGCACTTTGTTGTCATGTGAGTGGAAAGGTGTTTGTGTTTGTATCATAGGAAGAGTGAAGAATGTAAAAATGTTTGTCATTTTGATAATCCTGCCTCCTCTTCTGGCAAAAAAAAAAAAAGTCAAATTTGTTGTCGATCCGTCGATTTACATCCCACTTGTCTCGAAACTGCATTGAGTAGGAGTTCGTCACCTCTGAAGTCAAGAACTGCTTCAAACTGTATTTAAGATAAGCTAAGATAAACCTTTATTCAAACTGTATTTAAGATAAGCTAAGATAAACCTTTATTCAAACTGTATTTAAGATAAGCTAAGATAAACCTTTATTCGTCCCCCAGTGGGGAAATTGGCAAAATGATCATTTGTTCATCAAATAATCACCATTAGAAGTCTTGAATTAATAACTTCACTGTTGTTTTGTCCTCTGCATGACTCCTTAGTGAATCTAGAATTCCAGATATCTGAGACGGGAGTTTAACAACAATAAGGAGTCACACCGATGCCAACACTGGATGAACAAGCTGGGAGGCAATTGAATACTGAATGTGTGAGTCAGGTAGTTTTTAGTACAAATGAAAGTGTGTGAAGAGTATTGAGCGCAAGACATGAGAGAAGACGTGGATTATATAGGACAATGTGTTTGAGAGTTTGTAAATGCATGTCGCAGCTTTCATGTCGCTAGCATTTTCTGAATTGTGGATATACCAAGAAAAACATTTCTACGAGCCAAAGACATCAAACTAACAAACACGATAATTTTTGGGTGAAATATGACTTTAACTAGAGTGGAAGTCTCGTTTCTTCCAGCTTGACTGTACATTTCCTATGATGTTCCCAAATAGCGTTCACCAGATCTACTGAGTCCAGCAGCGCGGCGCTGCACCAAATACTCAACATCAGTATGGGTTTGATGATAATTCAGGCCTCAGTGCTGACCAAATTCCGCACAGCCTAATGAGCCACAACTTCAACATCACAATGAAATATGAAATCAAGCCTGCTTCTGTCACCGCGTGCCGTCTCTAAATTCAAGCAGAAAGCAAATTTAATGGGCAATTTAGTCGAAAATTTGTTTTTATAATTTACTAAATAGGAAGTAATTTTTCCAAATAGGAAGCAACAACCACAAATAGTTCAGTGACTTCATGCTTATATGACAGTCAATGAGATATTTGTCATTGTCTATTGGCTGAAACAAGCACTCCGGTATATCACTGATTAAACCAATCCGAACTATCAGATGTGCTTTGTTTTTTCCTTCTTTTTTTTTTTGTAAGAGGATTTGAGAGGATTAATTATAACCAGTCTCAGCTGAACTGACCTGACTGGAGTGACTGATATTTGTGGAATAGTTTGTGACTAAGAGTCCCGCTAAAGGACACACGGCGCGGGAGAAACCAGCGACCAAACCGCTAACCCACTAACTCACGTCAAGTTATTCAAAGTGATTAGATTTGGCAGAAAAGGCATTCTGCTGGCAGACTAAATTCCCCCTTAAATAAGACAAACATTCAATCTTAGTTGAATCAACAATAACAAGTGCACCCGCAGAGCTCCGCCAAGGCCAATAGCCCTCTCGTTTCCACCCTTCCAACTATTAGAAATATGCCTGAATGTTTCCATTTAGGACCATGTAATATTTCCAGAAAAGTTGATGAAAACGTCGAAAAAAAAAATGCCCCTGCTGTTCAATGTTATTGTGACAGACATTCTTGGACCTTCTCCAAATGTAATGGTAAGTGCTGATATTGCTAATGCTAAACCCAAGTGCTAATGCCGCCAAGTTTCATGGTGGGTTTCACGTAATCCTGACGACGGTAAAACCAGCAGAAAACACACCGCTGGTTGTGCAGCACGTAAAGAAGAAATTAGCACCTACAAGAATATGAAAAGTCAGCTGAGAGCCAATCAGCTGACGTGGGAGCCACTGATGATAAAACATGGATGACACCACCGCTGCATGATCTTAAACCTGCATAGGCTTCATTAAGGTTGTAACTTATTGACTACTTTTGTTTAAATCTGTTTAGAACTCACATGTCCCTCCGTGCATAGTATTTAGGGTGCATCAGCAGCTCCTTGATAGCGAGAAAGCAGTTCAGCTCTAAAAATAATCTATAAGCTCTTGGGGAATATTAGCAACAGATCCTATTGTTTTGATGCTTGGCGCTCAGCCAGGAAGGACTGTTTATTCACGCTAGCAACAGTAACTAAGGCGGGCAGCGATAGGTCAAATTCGGCCAGAAAGCCTGATATTTCCTAGCAGTGACATTTAGTTCCAGCCAAGGGGGGTAAAACTTAAATCATCTGGACTTTAAAACAGTTCCATACGTGTTTTTGCAGCTTTTCTAGATATGAGACTTAGTTACAACTTGACGGGGAACTCCTTCTTCTTTCTTCATGGCAGCAAATGTTCAAGATCATCCCTGCGTCCCATCACCATTACATCCTGGATGGAAGCCATGAGGGGTCTTCACACCCACTCTGACAAATGGTTTGAAATATGAGTCCATACAGGATATACAGGGGTATTGTCAAGAAATATGGAACCAGACAAGAAGGAGTTTACACAAAGGCAACAATAGTGTAGGTTGAACACACCACAGATCCCTCTACACATACACACAACAATAAAAGGCACACATCAATTAAATAGTTCCTGTTTGACTTCATATTTATGTAACTTAAAACAGAGTCTGACTATTGCTGGAAAGTGTTCAGCTCCTCTTTTTCATCTCAACCTCGAAATAATTTTTCTTTTTAAATCCACTCTTCTTTTGCTGCTCCAACGCGCTCTCTTTTTTCTGTCAGTCCGCTGATTAATACCAGAACTGTAATGATTATGAACATCAAGGAAAAGAGTTGCAAAAAAAAATCCCAACACAAAAATATTTCTGTCTTCTTACACATGTTGATGACATCTGTCAGCGATGTGGATCAGCTTTTCTGTCTTTACGTCTCTACGCGTATGTAAATTTGATTTGTGTGCTTGTGGAAGTAATCTATATTATGTTGCTGCCATGAAAAATACACGTGTAAAAAAATACTGAGTCATCCATCTATGAAAGCTATGAACTCTCCTGTTCTGGTTGATCGATTATCTCTACAACTGCTCATCAGATGTACGTGTGGTGGGATGGGCGTCTCCGACTATAAAATCAAAAAAATCATTCAATCGACACACAAACGGATTCCGAAGCTGTAATTTGGAAGAAAACCTCATGTTTTTGGAACATTTCCTGCATTTCTGATATTAAAAGGGAAGATTTTAAAATATCACCATTCATCAGTGCTTTGAACTTCTAAAACTATGACGTTTACGTGTTCACTATCTTGGTAAAGGGTGAATATTCATTCTCTGAGCACCTGGTCGTAAACTTCCTCCTCTCAAATACAAACAGAAAACAAAATCGTTCTAATTCATGACGTTGTGTTCATGCTGTAAAATCACAGCAAGGAGAAACAAATGAGAAGATGATGTCAGAATCTGGGAATTCCTGTCTGTGCACCTGACAAACTGTATTCACTTCAAATCAGGAGCTTCAACACTGGGCGTGCATTCAACGGAAAATGTGTCTTGAATTTTCCACATTTGACAAATAAAAAAAACAACAAAAAAGTTGAAGATGGCTATCATAGCCCACTGAATTATGTTTATCAGATGACTTGTAGAAATAATCCTCCATCAGGGATAATGCATTTAACATCACTGTGCAGGTTCAGTGTTATCAAATCCTTCCCATATGGACACAGTGTTGGTTTTCCAGGCTGAAGTTATTAAAAAATGGCAATGACAAAGAGCCTCGCACGAAACTCATTCAATGCAAACCTATTTCAAAGGTAATACCACGATGAACTGTTGCCAGCGAATTCAAGCTTGTAGGAAAGTAGACATTTTACACTATACTGAGGTAGATGTAGCGCTGGGTGTCAGTAACTTTATGGTAACGATCACATTGCTTCACCACTATCGAGATGTCTTGTCATTCAGCACCAAATGTCAGGACTCAAAGAGTTCATCTCCAAGTTGCCGATGATTTTGTCTTTTTAATACGCAAAAGTGCTTTAAGTAGAAAAAATGCTAACGCGGTGAAGCATAAAACGAAAACAGACAAATTAAGTTAAATTTCATTTTGGTAAAATTGGTTTATAGTCTCATGTTATGCAACAATAGCAGAAAAGAGCTCGTATTTACTCATTAGAAATATTGGTTAAACAACAGGGAATTAGCACAGCTCCCTGCACTGATCAATCATGGAAACAACTGCTGGTTTTTGTTGTTTTTTTTTATCAAGTTCCTGTATAAACCTCACAGCTCTTCATCTCTGACAAGGTGCTTCAATGAGCGTAGAAATTGTTAATTGAATATGAAATGGAAATTTGAGTTTGCTTTAGACAGCCATCTCTCTAATTTACCCTGAAACAACAAGCAAAGGTTCTTACTCAACACTCAGACGGAGCCGGTGGAAAGAATGTGCACAAACTAGAGAAGCATAGGCAGTTGGAAAAAGAGGAGAAATTGTAACGGTGACTGATGTGTTGTAAAATTGTTTGTAGGGCCTGAGCACTGGCAAATGTGAAGGGCCGATTGAAATGCAAGGAATTATCATTGTGCTCTGGAATCAATCACCTTTTTGAGGACCTCAACCTGCTTGAAAATTCATCAAACTCTGCACATGCATCAGACCTACATGCACCAAATCCACTGGGCACATGTAAAACGACACAACCTACAAGAAAGCCCTTTGGTGACCTTGACCCAAGAGGAAGTCCGCCATTTTCATTTCAGTTTTTTATTTTTTGTTATTTTTGGCAACAAGCTCCTCCTAAGGGACTCATCTGACTGCAGAATGACTTGTTTCCCGACCACAAAGTGATCCATTTGGTTTGATAACATTTGGAAAGTGTTACAATGAATTAATTTATCTATGTTCAAGTTAGCAGAGGGCTAACCAGAAGTAGCTGCCTCACATGTGCAGTACCCAGGGAATGTTGCCAGGTGCATTAACTCCACAGCCTGATAATTATGGAGATTCGCCTGGAGGCGATGAGCTCATCGTGCATTCTGATGATAACGAATGTAGCAGGTAAACGACACACCTCCTGCGTGTAATAATAAACATAATCATCCTTCTTGTCACAGCAAAGAGTGATAATTAAATACATTTTCTGTCTCACCTGCGTTTCTGAGGAATCGGCCCGTGTAGGAAGTGACGACTCTGGTAGTGGGGTCATAGAAACCATCACCACAGTCGAAACACCCGTCAGGAATGACACGTGGAGGGTGGAGATTGGTGAGCTGAGATTCACCTGCGTGGGCAAAGTCAGACATTAATAGATGGATCAGTCAATGTTTTGTCAGTTGAGTGCCACCCCTGCATTCCTGTATGCCCTCCTTTTTTATGACCACTCCAGTAGATTTCTAACCATTACCACTCACACCTGCAGTGTCTGTGTCACACCCCCCCTACCCATCACTGCAGCGTGACTGTCCAGATCCTATAGTACATTTTTCTTTCATGCATTACTTCTTTTTGGACTCTGGAAATCCCCAAACTGTCCAAAAACTTCAGTTTACTGACTCTCAAGTCTGGTATAAGCCACGTCCAGCTGTATGCTCAATACTCCAAAAAAATGTAAGGTAAAAATAAATAATGACACTTCAGTTCACTCTCATCCATGCATTCACACCTGGTATTAAGATCCGTCCTGATGTGATGTCTAATCACAAGTGGCCAATTGGGCTGAGTGTGTTCACACTTGGCTTTCATGCATCGGACTTTACAGCCCCACTCTGTTTGCAAGTAAACACCTAAAGTACAATACTTGAGATTTCATCATTTTTAATAAGTGAATTTACCCGCAACAAGTGTTCAATATGGTGCTAGAAACATGCAGAGATGAAACAGGTTTCACCAGGGTTCATAGAGCGTGTGCAACCAGGTATGAAGGCTGACCACTTGTGATCAGATCGCTCAGTTCAGATCTTAATACCAGGTGTGCACAGTCATTCCAAACCAAAACTGTTACAGATTAACTCAAATATTGGGCCATGTTGTGCTTTAGTTGTCTGCTTTGATCAATTTTTTTCAGCCTTGTTTGTCGACTGTGTCTCCATCTTTCCAATACTGGTACCCACTGTTTTTTTGGTTTTTTTTCCCTCTGCGTGCAGCACAATTAAAACTACCCATATCTGCATCATCTCTGAAGGGGCCATGGTACCAGTGCAGTCCTCTGTTGCCTACTGCATCAAAATGTCCTGATGTTTGATGAACCTGCGGGTCTGAGTCCATTGCAAATCTCGCTGTAGAAGAGCCTGTTGACACCATTGCAGTAGCCCCAGTCCGTCTCCTCGAACTGCAGACCGTCAGCGAAGGTGAACGCGCCCTTATTACGAGAAAAGACACAGTGATTCAAGTTTATTTGACACAGAAAATCAATAAAATTTTTAAAAAATTCCCAAATAGTTCCATGTAGATAGTTTCAGGTTGATATGCCAAATTTTATGACATCTGTTCTCTATATCTGTTTCCTCAGAGCATTATAAGAATTCCATTTGAAAAAAACAGCAGTTTACCAAGAATCACTGTCCCTGCTACTCAAGATCATTTACAGACCTCATTGTTTACTCGCTGTTTTCACCGGGACTATTTTGTTTGTTGAAATTAGTTCCAGCAAAATCTGTAGAAAGTTAGGCCTAGGGGGTTATCTTACGTACCCCAGACACGATTTCTGGAAAGATAAGTTGTTGTTTTCCAACGACAATTTTAAGTGCTTTAAGCATCACAAAGGAATTTTAATTTCGCCCATTGTTTCGGGAGGAGAGACATTCATCTCTGAGATGAATATCCCAAAAGTATCTGCATGGATATGCACTACTACAGATGGTGGGAAAATATGTCTTTTTGTATATTGGGTAAAGTAACACAATGCAGGGTTTGTGTGTGTGTGTGTGTGTGTGTGTGTGTGTGTGTGTGTGTGTGTGTGTGTGTGTGTGTGTGTGTGTGTGTGTGTGAGTGTGTGTGTGTGAAGAAGAAGAAGAAGAAGAAGAAGAAGAAGAAGAAGAAGAAGAAGAAGAAGAAGAAGAAGAAGAATGAAAAACATTGCTTGGTAATTTTGCATATTGATGAAAGTAACTTTTTCTCTTGAATGATAATAATGTCCAGTCACCAAAAATGGCATGAATACAGGTGAGTTTGGAAATTTGACATATAATCATAGTTTGCCGTGAGCTGAAACAGCAGATTTGGGTTTGTCGTCTCTATAAGCCTTAATAGTGTGTTTATTAAAACCAGTCACTCCAGTAGAGGCATTGCTTCATTTACTCATGATAGCTCAGTTCTTCTGAAGTGTCCCTAAGATAAAGAGGTCTTCTTAAAACAGCAACCTACAGGTCAGGATTGAAATCCTATAATCAGATGTACCTCCTGAAAATCCTCAAGATAAACTGGGAAGATAAGACGTACCGTCCCTAACGTTATAGATTAAGCTAACATTAAAGACATCAAAACAAACATCAAAAAGTACTGCTTATATCGTAACATCTGGCACCCAGTAACCAATAAGGTGACTTAGAGAAAACTTGTCCAGGAAGGAAGGACAAGCAACTTTTAGCGGGCTGCAAAAAACAAGCACAGACTCAGAAGGGAGACCCCAAAAAACAACAGCCATGGCTACTCACCGCTTTGCAAACTACACAAAAGTATGCAGCTCCAGGATCAACCTCTTCAAAGTCAGAGACTAAAGTCAGAACCTCAAAATCAAAGTCAGAGATTAAAGGCAAAGCCCAGAAACCTCAATCTGGTTTTTATGACATCACAACTCATGGCCCCATCCACAGGTAGCTACTGCACTAGTTTTTCAATGAAGAAAACAAACAGGCCCTTCAACCTTTTCTGCTTGTGACTGTTTACAATGAACTAGGCAGCTTTTTATGAGATGGAAGCAAAAATTTTCCTGTAGAACCACTATTTTTTCAACCTGGATCATAACCAAATGTTTGGGGGGTGGGATGGTGTTGCACAATGGATAACATTTCAAGAGTTTGAATTTCAGATGTGTTAGCCCTGCTGGGCTGGCATGAGTGCAGGTGCAGGGCAATCTTAGCTGCGGTTAGTCATGGTTCAGAGTGGATATCATTTGAAATGACCCGCAACTGAAACGCTGATAATAATTGGAGTGATTGCTGTTGTGGCAATGAAAGATTTTGAAGTAGGACAATGTTGTAATGAGGGAAAAGGGAGAGAAACCTAATAACTACGACTGCTAAAAGGGACCAGATGTAAGGATAAGTATAACCAATGTGAAACACATAGATGGCTGCACGTGGATGTGTACATTCTGACATGCATCACACAAACTCCTCACCTGTTTAGCAATGCCGTTTTCCCAGATGGCCTCATATTTATTTCCATTTGGAAAATGCAGCACTCCTTTACCATGGCACATCCCTTCTTTCATTTCTCCCACATACCTGGTTCCCGTGGGGAAGGTGTACTCTCCCTCTCCATCCATCCTGAGGGTGAAAGAGATGGTCACAAGGTACGCGATGAAAATTTTGCCTACCACTGATAAGAATGCTAAGATTTTATTTATTCTATGGTTCTTTTTTAATAAAACAGACAAATTATTCGCAGTATCCTGCCATCTTTTTTTTTAATCTCCTATGTAACTTCCAGTGAACTCCATTGACAAAATGATTGTTCTCTGTTCAAATGTTAAAAATATGAAATTCTTGTTTGTTATAAGGACAAACCCTTGCCATTTACCTGCCATCTTTTATATCTCCTGTATAAGAACTTCCAGTGAACTCCATTGGCAAACAGCGTTAGACAACTGGTTCGTGTACAGTTACCATGGCAACAATAAGCTATAGCCAGAGACATTTTTTGCCTCAGCTCAAATTGCTCAATATGGAGAGTCTTTAATGTCTGGCCATTCAAAGCAATTTCACAATGAAACTTGATAAAACATTCAATAATTAAATATTTGAAGCTGCTAAGTGGAGAACGTTTGAGTATTGCGCATGCGGTGTCTGTGTTTTTTGTCGCTCATCCCATTACGTCATTTGAATGCGCCTCCCAGCTGACAGACAGTTAGTAAAGTAAACTGACCTTCTACGCGCGGCCCCCGTCGCTTGTCCTGGAACTAGACGAGGACCTTGAATGATTTTCATCGGCGGTTTTTGAGTTTCCTTGCTCCCGTTATTGCACGGACCACCGCCATGCCCTCGACGGTGGAACTTCCCGAATTGCCGGAGCTGAACGTAGATGAGGTGAGAAGCCGCGGACGGCAATGTAAGCCATTAGACTATTCTAGCTAGCTAGCTAGCTAGCTGTCTGGCTAAAGCTAGTTGTTATGCAGGTCGCTGTCACTACTACATCCTAACTGACATTGCAGCCATTTTTTAGTAAAGGTTTATGTTCCCCTAACAATCGTTTATTAGCCACTGTATATTTCTGGTCATTATGGGGTTTAGTGGTGCTAATTTTGGCAGCAATAATTCGCATTAGACGAATCAAAACAACTTCAGCCTTCTAACCACTATCGATAATGCTAGAGATGGCAATTCATCTGTTACCTATAATATTTAAGGTTAGTAAAGCGCTTGTAAGTTTATCAATAAATGTTACAGTAGGTGTCCACCGATATCTCGGTTTAAGCCAGCAGTGTTATTTGACACATCTAACTTGTCCTTGGAAATCAGGCGGTAGGTGTCAGCCGCTTTGTTAACATGGGACAGAGTTCTTGCGTCTATTAAAACCCTGGAAAGTCATACTACGTATATGTCGATTTCGAGGTCTGGAAAGTAATTTAAAGAGGAAAAAAAATCACGAAAATGTTACATATTGTAACGTATGTGGTTTAGTATAAGTCGACCTTCAGAAGTACTGTTGGTTAATATTGAATCACTTCAACGCATATTGTTGGATCAACTAAGAAGCTTTTCATTAACTTTTCTAAATATATGCGGGTAAAGTTTGGCACCAATTTTTGGGGCACAATTTTATGTATAAACAGAGGTTTATGCATTCTGACCCTTACAGATATTGCTGTTATATTTACAAGAATATATGGTCATCAAACTTGATCAAAAAGACATGGATTTTTGTGGTAAAACTGTGTGTGACCTTGATGAGGGGATGAAGCTCTTACAAACCTCATATGAGATACAGGATTCTTTTATGTGAAGGAGTTTGATTAGTTTTTATTATGCTGCTCAACAACTCTATTTTTTTGTCTTTTTTGTTTTGCCAGAGACCTCACAATTTTTTAGTTACATACATATGATCACACGTTCTCAGTATCAAATATGTTATGTGCGACCATTTACAGTATCCTTCTAGTCGGACAAGAGATGCTGGACAAAAATATACGTGGTTTTCCTCAAAACAAGAGCTCAAACCTACACCACTCCCTCTGAAAACCTCATTGTGTCCTTTGATACACAAGTTTAGTGAAACAAGAAATCAGTGGCTGGACTAAATTACTCTTGGAAAGTTTGTTATTGCTGCAAACTAACCTCAGAGTTTCCAAATACGAAGATGCTGAAATATCTGTATTGCTGGTGAATGTAAAGCTCAAAAACAATTAAGTCATGTTGTATCTCTGCTTTGTTAATTGATTCTTATTGTTATTATTACCAGATCAAGGTTTCATCTTCTGTGCTGAAGGCTGCCGCCCACCATTATGGCTCTCAGTGTGACAAATCTAACAAAGAATTCATGCTCTGCCGCTGGGAAGAGAAGGACCCCAGGAAGTGTCTGGAGGAAGGGAGGAAGGTCAACGAGTGTGCACTCAACTTCTTCAGGTGACACAGACACACCACATAACATTATTTCTCATTGCAAAAAGGAATTAATTTCAAATTTAAATTTCGTCCTCGAAAGAATTACCCGCAATTGGACCTGTATTTCTTCAGGTGTGTGTGCGTGCGTGCACTTGCCTCACTGTGCCTCTATTTGAGATTAGTCTTTCAGATCAATATCTAAACAGTCCGAATGCTTGATTCTCAATTTACCACATTTTCAATTTTCGGTGTCACTGCGCGAGGCTACTTTTATCATAGCAAGCAAACACTCATATATCTTAAGTGCCCTTTTATGCAGAATATGCTATCAAAATTTAGACTTGATTGTATGATACAAAGCATTACTAAAACAAGTGTAACAGCTACTTGACTAATGTTACTCTCAGACTCCGTCACCTCTGGTGGGGTTTCACAGTGGAGCGATCATCAAGTTTTCGTCACTCCAGATGGAGGTTAAAAGTTACTTTGGCTGTCAGTTGTGGGCAGCCATTCTGGCTTGTTAATACTGAAGTTTGCAGGATGATGACATCATCTCACGTAAGTAATTATTTAGTCATTATAACAAAAAAGGCATTGCAACCACTACCCTTTTTAAAGATGAATTGCATAATGAACAAGTCAACAATAGGGTGCTGCTCTGCTCTTATTTAGTCAACACCACATTATTATCGTAAGTGTGGAATTTAAGTTTGTTCACATTTGTAAATATATTCAGAATCAGTCACGTAACAATTGAGAAATGTTCCCACCGTGGCCTCTTCAGTACGTGTAGGTGGGAGATGAAGTCTCACCTGGTGTCATCTGCATACCTGAGAGGTGTGCTCGCGGTCAGTGAGTGACTGGCGTGAAAGAGTCCTGAAATGTTTGCAGGCAGTCCGTCTCTGTGATGGACAGGCGAGTAGAAGTCCTCGGAAGCTGATTTAGAAGTTGCAGTTAAGTTCAAGCTAGGAGGAGATGGGACGTCTGGTTTCCGACTGCTCATTAGCTTCCATTCCATCGGCTGTTGTCTTGAGTAGAGTGGAGATTAGAGCTTGCTCTTTAAAAGTAGAGGAACTTCAGATTTGACTTCCCTAGCAGGATGGAAGGAGCAACCTGATTCTACAGATAAGTGAGATGATGGATAACAGCTTGGGTCTGATTATACTTCAGCCCAAATATGGACTGTTTCTCTTGAGTGAATTTGTGACTTGAAAACATTGATCGTTTTAAGAAAAGTTTACCGATGTTTTTTTTCCCCCATCAAAGATATGTTGAGGAGTATCTGATTGAAACATGTGTGGCTTTCAAGTTCTCAAGAACAAATGAACTCTTGTGTCTGTAACGCTGCTGCTGGGGGTGGTTAGAAGAAGTGATCTGGAGTTTTTCACTCTTAAATGCTACTTCTGTGTTTACAGGGCTTGGTGTTAGTCAGAGCGTCGGTCACACGCCAGTGCACATTGAGCAACTAAGGTGCTAGTGTGTGTACGTGTGTGTGTCTTCTGCAAAGCAGCGTGTCTTTCATTTAAACAACTCGAACCAAGCGAGGCATCTTGATGGGGCAGAAAAGTATTTTGTTTGTGTCATCTTGTTCCTTCTCCTGAGTCATTGAAGCTCCTCAAACAACTTCTCTGTGTTTTTAGAGGAAAAATTTTATCTCTACATAGCAGTAAAGTGTTTAATGTGTACTCCTCCATCCGTGCTGTGTTCTGCAGACAAATCAAAGGAAACTGTGCTGAGTCCTTCACAGAGTACTGGACCTGCCTGGATTATTCCAGCTTGGCGGAACTGCGCCATTGCCGTAAACAGCAGCAGTCCTTTGACAGCTGCGTTCTTGACAAGCTGGGCTGGGAGCGACCTGAGCTGGGAGACCTGTCCAAGGTGAGATGTGTGGGGGAGTGAATGTGTGTGTTTCCAGTGGGAAAGGCTTGGTTGATGATGGCCTCCATTCTTGATGATTGTGGGCTGCCCAAAAGCCTCTGATTGCATGTATGTAGTCTTCCCTTTCAGCTACTGTTGAGTGTGGGGAAATCAGTTTTAGCTGCTCTGCTTTTTCATTGCAAAAAATTGCTTTTTGTTTTTTGGTCTTGCATAACTGATTAACAAGCACTAATTAGGGAGCAACAGTGCAAATGCCAGTACCGTAACAGATCTTGACCATCAGTTTTTGGTCAGTGGGCATTTTTGAATGGAGTCGTGCTCAAACGAGTACGGAAACAGAAAGACAGAAAATTGACATCTGATTCCTACGGCAATGTCTGCATTGACTGTGAGGAGTGCTAATCATGCTTTCCATGGTGGGAGAAAACTACTGTACATTTTGGAGGAGACTGAGAAGAAAGGCTGGAGGAGCTAGAGTTGGAGAAGGAGGACAAAAGCATGACCCAGAAATCACTGAGAATGTGTGAAAGAGGGATGAGATGAGCAATTGAGAGGTGGAGGATGAGAGTTCTGATTTGCCCGGGAAGTAACAAGAACAGATACTTTACTATGAAGGCGATGTCTGAGCTCTGAGAATGGGATTCTGCTGGTTTCTTTATGGAAAGTAGTCCTCGACCTTTTTGAATTACAACGCCCCAGAATAAACGGTAGGTGTATTTCTGAAGATCAAGAGCTCTGTATCTGAAACGAAGCTGCTGCAGATCAACACGTGGTACCGTGCATGTGTCCAGATTAGGCTGGTTTTCAGTAAATTAATGCCACAACTCCTCAGGACTTCAGCTGACGTTCTGCTTTCTGCTGCTGAAAGTGAAGGAAGCTAGCAGCTACTCTCGCTAAACCTGCTGTCATTTCTCCACAATTAGAGGATCACCAACCAAAACCTGCTTGTAGGACACGTTGAACACACGTTCAATTTCACCATATTGAAGTCATGTTTTAAGGTTGTCATTTTTAGGTAATCACTCAACTAGACTTGTTGAAAAAACAGATTTTTTTTACCAGGTGATAGCATGTTTCTTTTCTTTTGTAGGTGACCAAGGTGGTGACTTCCCGGCCCCTCCCCGAGAACCCGTACCACTCTCGCCAACGACCTGAGCCAAACCCGACCATTGATAGTAAACTGGAGCCCTCCAAACATGGCAGCAGGTTTTTCTTCTGGTCTTGGTGAGGCTGTTCCAGGAAGTTAGTTGTCCTCCGAATCTATGGGTTCTGTCCAAAATCAAGCGCCTCCTGCCATGGACACATCACACACATCAGCTGTTCCTTTCTGTGTAGGTGTGCGGTCGGGAGCGTTGCTTTTGCACAGAGCCCATGTCCTAACTGTCTAACCGTACCTTCAACATCTTCAAACGTTTGATAAAAGAGGGAAGGATTGATGATGGTGCGAACCATGAAATCATACAGCCTTCCTTACCACTTCTGTAAATGTAACCAGTGAACAAATGCAACATGCTGTTATTATTGTTGTCAAATAATAAAGAGGTGAATTATAACACCTGAGTTGAGCGTTGTGTATAAGGTTCACTCTCATCAAAGAGCCAGACTTGGAAACCTGAAGCCTCGCAGAGCCAGACACCGTTCCTTAAGAATCGGCAAATAGTAGCGTCTGTTTTTGCACATCTGTGTTTTGTCAGAGTGTGTATTGTCAGACTGATGGAGGGTGAGGTTGGAGGTCAAGACTAAGGGTCACTACCTGCAGCCAGAGAGAGCTGCTTCTGCTTCCTCCTTTTCTCCCAGCTCACTTCCTGCCTTTGACCTGGACTGGACAAAACCTACAAGACTCCGTTTGGAGATGCACAGAAAAGGACGATGTTATTGCTGCAGCACACGTGTGACCTTGAATGGAAGGAGATGAGAAGGCAAGTTGAACTTTGACCGACCCGCGGAGCGGAGTGGACGGAGTCAGCGCAAACACGTGCAGTCGTGTTCCACCAGCAGGACATTATCTCAAGATGAAAGATGCAGTTTAATCCTGCGTTGAGTTGGAAACAGGCGAAGGATGGCATGGGAAAAACAAATAAGAATAGCGCAACAGCACACAAAGATATGCTGAGGCTGTTTAGCCAGGGGTACAAGATGTCATGTTATAATACCCTTTGTGGTGCAGGAGTGAGTCCTGAAATCTAGATGCAAGTTAGTGTTGTTGAAAGTCTGGTTGCCTTGTCTGACAGTCAGTAGATTTATTTGAAGGAGTTTTTAGTTCAATACTTGATAAGATCTATGATGTTGACTAGCATTAGATATTTTAAACGTGTTTAGGGAAAGTAGTACGAATAAATACAGCACTGATGGTTTTTTTCTGCATATCAAGAAATAAATACAGGTTTAAGTTTCACAAGTTTCGCAAGAGGAGTGTGAAGCCACTGGTAACAAAGTCGTTCATCTCTTGCATAGTCGGTGCATAGCTCGGCGATTTCATTTGCCCTTCAAATACAATAAAAGATTATTATGAAAAAATATGAAAGTCTTATGACCTTTGGTGATTGAAAATCAAATATAACACAATGGGGTGTTTGCAGAGGGAACTCCATCCATTTTCTATACCGCTTATCCATTGTGGGAGTGGGGTTGCTGGAGCCTATCCCAGCTGACATTGGGTCATGGGTTCACCCTGAAAGGGTCGCCAGTCCATTGCATGGCCATCAGGAGCAATTAGGGGTTCAGCATCTTGCTCAAGGATACTTGGACCTGGTCACTGGGGGAAGTGAGGATTGAACCAGCGACCCCTCAGTTGTTAGACGGCCACGCTACCTCTGAGCCATGCCTGCATCAGAGGTGATGCTAAATGATCTGAGTTAGCCGATAAAAACATGTCCTTCTTGTGGTGCACTTGGTCTCCCGGCTCCAGGCTGATCACCTGCCATATTTCAGTCTAGTTACATCTCGGTAGGAAGTGGGTCTTTGCTCGCATAATTCTAGGCAATAAAATGACCAGCCTCTCGTTTTCCAGACTGGCCATGTTTCCTCCTGCGAGGGAGTGATAGAACATCCAGTTGCAGGTTTAATGGAAAGCAAAATATTAATTTGATGAATTTTTACACATAACCTGTTCAAAATATACATTATTCCTCTCTCTGGCTGCTTTAGGGCTCTGAGGCTTCTGTAGTTTCTATTTGTCTCAGCCTGCTTATCAGCTGTGGAACATCTATAGTAGTAGTAGTAGTTGGGATTTGGCTTTCTCCACTTCAAATGTCAGCCAGGTTAAGTCTTTAACCCCTGCCATGTGCTTGATTTCTATAGGGACCAATAGTCCAACATGATTTGGCAGCTTTCTCATACTCTTACCAGATATGTGGCTGGAGGGTGTTTGCACATCGTGTGAGACGTCATCCTACTACTATCCGCTGATGGTCACTGATTTGATCAGAAGTTGGGAAAAAAAAAGCACTTTGAACATTTTTGCTTATTCAAGATTGAGTAGTGATATCATGCCTGAAAGTGTTTTCTGTGCTTCACATTCTCCATACTTCTCCCTCTGGTTTCTTATTATCCTATTAGCTTATATCCAGAGCTAATCATATCTTTAGTGCGTATGTAGACAGACGAGACTGCGGGCTGTCACTGCTGCAGAAATCCCCTCACAAGGTGTGGTCTGGACCTGGAGCTCGCACGGGAAACGTCTGACAGACCCTCTTCTGACCTGCACGGGGGGACAAAGGGAGGAGGGAGGGAAGAAGGGATGGAAAGAGGAGAGGAAATGTGGAGGAGATGGGGAGGATGGGAAGCAAATAAGAAAGGAGGAGGGAAGGTGGATGAGAGTAGAGCATCCAGGAGGGAAGGGAGACAAAAGAGGGAGGGGGAGACTAAATGAAAAGAAGAGTGAAAGGGAGGAAGAAGTACAATCTAGAGAAGGTGAGGAAGGACTTGAAAGCAGACAGTCTGAGAGGGGGGGCTGTTCAGTGTGGGGCTGTTCAGTGGCTGGCGGTGAGGCCCCGGGGCTCGTGGCAGGCCAGTCTCCATGCGACTTGCAGGAAGCAGAGGGTCATCGTTGTTTGACACGGCACCGCCACAGGAAACGGGTTCTGGCACAGGAAAGAAATACAATACAGGGCTTTCACAAAGCGACAGCCCGCCTGGGAGCCCCGCATGCTAAAATACTCAAACAACCTGGCTTGTTCATAACACATGACCGTCAATATTCCCATTGTTCAGTGTCGGGTTCGACACAATAAAATGATCGCTTGAAGTGGTGATGAGCTTTAAGAGTTGGAGCGGGAGGATGGGCTCCCTGATGTTTGATGGAGCTCAGGGACTCCTGATATTTAATGATTATATTCCAACAGTTGAGATCAGCACCTGTAAAGCAGATTTTTTGAATGAATATTGGACAAAAAGAAGCAGGATTATCGTTAGAGTCGCAGCGCTGCCCTCCTTTCAGAGCTGTCCATGCTACTAAGAGCCCCAAACATGCGGGTGCACTTGATTGTAGGTGTGTTTGTTTATGTTGGTGCACCCTCCTTCTCCTCGCCATTCCCCTTACTGATCTTACATGTTGTTGAGTGCTGCTTTCATGTTGTCCTTGCCTCCCCCCTCACACCACACAGGGTGGCTTTGAACTGGAATGGCGGTTGTTTTATGTAGAAAACACACACCATCCAGCAAAGTGCCACTAACATCCACGACTGCCACTCACGGAGATTAATATTCCGAGAGCTTCAAAAGGGGCTTCAACTCGCATATGTGCTCATTCGTAGTAGACGTGGTTGTGTTTTCTCCGGGGAACCATGCAGGTATATTTGTGCAGAAGAGTGTGCCTTCATGTTTGGACAAAACAAAAACAAATAACTCAGTTCTACCAGAATTTGTATCCTTTGAGGGATCAGAGAACTACAGTGAGCTTACACGTTAGCTGTGGTGCTCATTAACTGTATATTAGATGGACAGAGATTCCCAGTCTGACAAGTGAAGCTGATGTGGAAGTGTTTACATTCTGTCTAATGGCCAGCAGGGGGCAAAAATAAGCCAGAACAGGGTGCCTGAACTCAAATAGTGACTTCCTATGCAAAGTGCCACTCCCTGTCACCTGATCAATCAAAACAACAACTAAAGAGCATTTTTACCTCACAAAATAAGTAATCAGTACAAACAGTGACAACATTATTTCAAAAAAGTTTTTAGCCTGTTATTATTACTTTTATTTATATATCTGGTGGGCTTAGTCTGGCCCCAAGAAATCTATGAGAAATCGACCTTTTCACTTAACATATTACTTCAGAAAATATTTTTTGTTGTTGGTCTAAATCACTAGGTTCAAAGCCTTCTCCAATGGAGCAAGAGCTTCATTTTTTAAATTATGATCCACTTTACAGTAAAGTCTGCAGCAAAGCTTTTGAACGAGCAGCTGCTACCATGGTGACCCGTCTGCTCTGCGTCAAATCCAAGCCTCGCTCCTCTCCTCAACAATCACCTCAAGGGTTCGAAACACGAGTCCACAAACCTTTTGGATCATCAGACTTGTTCAAATCATTCCTCTAATAATAGTTTTTATTATTATTATTGTTACTGTCATTATTTTTTATACTATTGCAGCGAATTTTGTACACCGACCCAGCAAAAAAACACCAGGCCCTCTTGAAAAAGTGCGGCTTGAATCCTAACTTTATCGCCATCTCTGAATGAAGTCTCAATTCGCCATCCAACCTCCATAAATCAGGTGGATCAGGTGGAATCATGGGCAAACTCTGATAGTCTCATCTTGAGCGCTTGTCGGGGTTAAAGAAGCACTGACAAGTCAATGGGTGGGAAGACAAAGCATCAGTTCTGACCTTTCCCTACACTAATAAGAGCTAATCTTACCAAGCTGTTCTTACAAGGCATTTTCTGACAGGAGGAACATTTTCTTCATTCTAAGAATGCTTTGAGGAACTAGCCCCATCTGCATGTACCCACTACAGGAAATAGGAACAATCCAGGTTTGCAGAACCATGCTTTCAGGAACCTTTTGAGCTCCTACTTCATAGAAGACACTTTGGGAGCAGCAGAGGAACCCAGGATGATGTAAGTGGATCACGACTGGTCCAGTCTTCAGGGTGGAATGATTGTCTCCTAATCAGAAGGTTACGTATTTGATCCATCCCTCCTTCAGGGACTGTGGCAAGTGTCCCTGTGTAGGGCACAAACTCCTCTAGTTGGTCCTGATGAGCACCTTGCATGCCAGTTTCCACCATCGGTGTTGAGTGTGTGTGTCCAATAGAAATGCAGACCCTTTACCATTTAGTGCACAGCTCCCATCACAGATACGATGGTTGTTGTGATGTTGTCACCTCACATTAATTGTCTCTTCAGTACCAAGCAGACACAGGAACGTAGTTGTAGGAACTAGCCACCAGGGGGCTCCCCAGAGAACTACCCTACTTTTCCTCTAAAACTTTTCAGCAAAGGCAGTATGTTTTTTTTGGTTGTCTGTCCATTTGTCCGTCCATCCGGTTCTTGTTAAATCACTGCCTCTGGAAGGCCTTGGGGAATTTTCTCTAAATTTGCTGGGCTAAAATGATGTTGTGGGGAAAACATCCATTGTGGCTCCTATTCTGCTGAGAAAGTCTTGACGCCGCCTAAAAGGGGGTTCCTTCTCCAACAACTGTGCAAATGCATAAACCTTGAGATTTTTGAGTTGCAGAGCTCTCCCACTCCCATCCTGCGTATGGGTTGGTGTTGCTGTCCAAGATGGCTGACCTGCTGGTGCATGTGCAAAGATCAGGCAGCAACACACCTTGAGCTGAATGGCAGCCACTGGAAGTTGGTAGTTCTCGAGGAACCTGTAGAGCGGATCCTCTAGTCTGGTCATAAACCATTATGAATCATGACTGTGTAAAGATGTTGCAAATGTAGAACCTTAGAACATGGAAAATGTTTATGTTTGAATTATTTTTTAACATTCATTTTAAATTTGATACGCTGATGATGCATTCCTTTTTTAACATAACAGCAGCTGGGATTAAAAGAAATACTTATACACACTGAGAACCAGAAACCAAACCAAGAACCTGAATGGTGACAGACTGATGACCGTGACTGGTGTTTTGCATTCCTGCCAGACATGCTTCACAGCCGCTCTTTAATGCCGCCGTTTCGCCAAACACCTCTGAATACCGTGCTTAAGATAACATTTGGCAAATTTTAAGGTTTCATGTGTTCGTTGGTCAAAGACAAGACGGAGCAGGAGATCTCTCGCTTCATAGCACAGTAATGAAGCTCACGGTAAAATACGCTGACACGTTAAACACGGAACAAATGATTCTCCAAAGATATTAACAGACGTGACAAATATCCTCCCACCATGTGTGAGTTATGATTTAACCTACAGCACATTGCTGACATTTTTCAACGTGAGACTTCATGATAATTACAGGGGGAACGTCTGTTCTTTTTTTCATTGTCAGGGATTGAGAAGTATTTAAATGAGTCTGCCAAAGCATCAGGAGGGATTTTCTGAGGGCTCAGCTAACTCGTGAGTCTGTTTATTTCACGTGTAAAAATATAAGTGCAGCCATGTCTTTTTTTTTCACTGCGTGTTTATTCTGCGGTATCTGGCCCAACGGACTAATGTGAAGTATGTGATGAAATGAGATGTCGAAATGACAGGTCGGGCTGTTGTCACACTGAAGAAGTTGTGGTCTGGGAAGCAGAGAGAACACTGTTTATTTGTCTGCAGGTGTGTGTATGTGTGTGTGTGTGTGTGTGTGTGTGTGTGTGTGTGTGTGTGTGTGTGTGTGTGTGTGTGTGTGCGCGCGCGGGCGTGTGTGTGTTGGGTATGAAGTGTTTGCAGCTGTAGGTGTGTCTGTTTGTATGTTTGTGTATTTCTACATGTATGTGCATGGGAAGTTCATATGTGCATGTGTGTGTGACTGCAGCTCCTTCTGGGCCAGCCTGTGTTTATCTTGGCTTGATCCCAGACCTTCATCACTTCTCCGCTGATAGCTCCATTTCTCCATCCCACTGTCCCTCCGGCTATTTACAAGTCTACCGCAGACTGACTTTCCCTGCGTGCCAACATCCAATTCTTTTTCTCTCCTCACCACTCTTCTCTTCTCTTCTCTCTTGCAAAGATGGAGCCATTTGCTTTCACACTGTCGTCACTGACTTTATCTGTGTTTCAGTGGTGCACCTTTCCCAAGCTGGAGTGTGTATACTAAATACTCATTCTTCCCTTTGTGTCATTTTTTTTTTTTTACATTCTGAGCATTTGCTGATCTCTCGTCAGTGTGTAATAAGATATGTATTTCATAAAGTTGACTCATATTTCTTTGCGTGGGATTGTGTACATGTTTGTACTGTGTGGTACAACGCACTTCCTTTGGTTAGATGACGACTGATTTCGAATTTTGTATTCGCGTTGATCAGATAGTGACCATCAAATTATGGAGAACCACGAGCGTCACAGAATTTAGAAAAGAATTCAGTTGATAAGTACAGCAAGTGAAGCACAAGATGAATCAACTATTTCATGTTTTCTTTGGCAATGCAGAGAAGAAAGCTAAAAGTAACTGAACAATATTAATCAATGAAAAAATATTTGAAATAAAAGAAAAAAGTTGCCTATGAAATCAACATGAACAATTATTAAATAATTCATAAATCATTGAATTTGTCGCATTTGATAATGCAGTTTTCAGACACTGATTCATTGATATCCTCTACATGAATAATATAAGGACCGTTCATTTTTATTTTTTAACTCTTATTGAGGAACAAATATTTTGTGTACAATTTTCCCTGGTTTTTATTTTCAGTGAATGACTTTCAATTTTTTTTCCATCCATTTGTTGAGCTAATGATCTTGTGACGCTTGTGGTCTTCCACACAAGTGAAATTTGTAATGAAGAGACAAGGATGTTTCAGCTCCAATAGTCACTAAATCTATCAGTCGTACGCTCGGTCCTCAGCTTCACCCACAGCTGATCTGACAACGTTTCACTAACAACGGTCTGTCAGCAAATGTGCACTGAAAGTTTTTCCAGACTTTTGGTGACGGATGCTTAGTGTCATTTTTTAAATTGAGCATCTCCTCACCTGTTAATTGCAAATCTTAATCGCAGGATTTCCCGCACTGGCTGATAGGTGCCTTTCCTGCACCTGGAGGTATAAATGTGTGTCTTTCTGTTGTTGTTTTTAAAGAATTTTGACCTGCAATTGCATGAAGTGCTGAAATATTTCTGGTCCCTCATGGTTATCCAAGAATGAACTGTAATAACTTTTAGTTTATGCAATCATCTTAAAACCATAAACTTGCGAAACAAATACAAATTTCATCCACCCCTTTAGTACTGGTAGTGATTAAAAAAAAAAAGATTCTTGATTAGTAATACACATATAATGATATTGTAAATATTCACACTCTGGCAAAAAAAAAAAAACGCGTATTCATTTGCCAAAAAAATCTATAAATAATCAAATAAAATAAATTGAAAACACATAGTAAACAGATTCCAAAATGAGCTTGACTGACAACTTCATTATCATATAATTTTCTGAATTATTATTTTGTTCCAAATTTCGACATCTATCCTGAAATCATAATTGTCAATTATTTTGGCTGAGAGTTTAGCGGCTAATTATGAAATTCTAAACACAGCTGCTGGATTAGACTGTTTTCAGTTCTTCCAATACTTTGGACCAATAATCACATATTCATACTGCAGCCTGACTTTCAGATCGGGAGTTAAATCAAGCCTACCGGTGAGCGTGGACCCCTCAGCACAGCACAGAGTCTGAGGAGAGCTTTGCTCCTTGTCACCAAGCACAAAACTTTCCTTTAATGTCGCAACTACCACTTAACTCAAATCTAACATGACCCGAAACCACCTCAGAGTCACTTCGCCCTTGTCAACTCTTGTTACCAGTTTCCTGGCGATATTACAACATCAAAGCTATATTTACTGAGGGGATATGTCCAGAGGTACTGCAAGCACACTCATAGCAGCTGACATTCACACACTGAACTCCCGCCAGCAGTTAGAATCCATCTAGTAGCCAGAGTTGACTTATTCCCATGCGCTGGGAAGCTGATGTCGTCTAAATGCTGTTGTGCTTGCGGTTTCTACAAGGTATACTGGAGCATTCCTTTGCCGTGTACTCATCTAAACAGAGCTAGTTAAAAAGGACACACAGCGGCTCAGGCTACACAGTTGTGGCGGGGCTCCTCTGGGTGGCTCCTATCTGACAGAGGTCTCCGAGAGTTTTGGGTTTCCTACGCATGTCAAGGTAGGTTAGCTTTTCCCAGCGTCGGGTCGCTCTGAGGCCCTGGTGGGCTATCACTCACAACAGGCCCTCCAGTCTCTCTCCCTGGAAGTCTCTTTCCTTCCCTCCACACCCTCCTCCCGCCCACCACCTCGCCTGTACTGACGCACAGGCTGTCTTCTGGCTGTCATCCCTGGTTTACATGTCAGCTTTTAGCCTTTTCCCTTGTCTGTGTCTCTCAGACCTTACATCCACCCTGTCTTGCTCGCTGTTTTCCGAGCACAGCTCTTACTTGTCTACTTACATTTCTCCCCTCAACCCTATCTCGGATAATTATCTGAAATCATGTTTTTGTTGACACCCACGCTGATGCACAATAGCAGTGTCTCCTTTCTCAATCCTCTTTTTTCCTCAAGGTAGCGAGAAGGAGACAGTCCAGTCCTCCCATCTCACCCGTCCACGCCTCAACACATACATAATCACAGCACTTCCAGGTTTACGTTGTCCGTTAGCGTCCTGCGCTTCACAAGCCCCAGTTACAACCCTGTTGCTTAATTGTGAATGCAAGCAGTTTGTGAGTCAAAACTAAAATAACTTTTTGCAAAAGAAAAATAAACTGTCAGGGATTTTTCCTGAGAGGAAACCTTTAGTTTACTATATGACATGTTTCTTAATAGTGCTAAAGTGTTCAGTGTTCTTTAAATAAACAATGTGGAGTTTTGCATAGTGGGGCATGAAAGAATGCAGGAGTCTCGCTGCCCCTCTCACACATGTCAGCAATTTGGCTGCCTTGTGTATTTTGGATGTTGAAAAAAAAGGAACATTTCAAAGTAAACGAAAGAAGGAAAGTCTTATCCGCCTGGCAGCTGCGCTCCGGACCAAATTGCTTTCAGCTGATGCGCTGCAGCTCAAACTTGCTTGGGTAATGTCAAGTGATGCATTGCAATACTGAGAAAACAACACAGACAAAAAAAATAAATAAGGAGGAAAAGAAACGCAGGAAAGTTCCAGTGCTTATTCAGGCAAAGCCTCCCAAACCCTTAACAAGTAGATACATGTATAGTATTTCTTTATTTTAATCTAATCTTCATTTAACTGAGAAGGAGAGTTTAATAGTAGATTCGTTGCATCTCTGCATTTGTAGTAAACAGTGACTCGTGAATTAGAGAGACTTTGGCTTTATCAATAGAGGTATTTGTGATAACAGGTTTGTAGACTTGTTTAGTGCATTTAAAAAAATGACTATTTTAGAAATACAAAAAAAAAAGTGAGATGCATTTGTGGCATCTGCATTATGTGAATTGTACTGTGTATCTTTGTGGCTGGTCGAATGATTTCTCTGGGCTGTTGAACTGTCTTTATAAAGATCTGTGACTGGTGTCTGTGACAAAGTGCTATGTATGAATAAATGTTACATATCTGGCCTTGAAATATTAATAGATAGTCCTCATATGTTGTAGAGATTTCTGTATACGCGTCCATCTTCTGCAACCTCACAAACTGACTGAATGCCAGCGAAAAAAGAAAAGACAAGAAGACAAAGGAATACATGATCAAGTCAAAAAATGTGCAGGCAAGTAAATAGAGATTCAAATCAACACAGACGCAGGTTTTTAGTTTCAAATGTGTCGGATATCTTCTTCTGTTTTATTTACTCTCTTTCTTCGTATAAATTGTCCTCATTCCCTCTTTATTTCTTGGTGACGTTTCCCTGACTCCACACGCTACCATCGTTCGCCTATTTCACCACAACGTTAAATAAAGAGTCATGTTTGCTCGCTGTTTCTCCGAGGATTTCCCTTATCAGCCTGCTGTTACGTAAGTTAAGAGAACGTTTGGAGGGCGGCGGGACAAATGATGTGAAGTAACTTTGAACATGTTGGAAGAGCAATATGGCTTATCTCCACAGCAGAGAGCCCAGCATGACAGCACCATCACGTTCTGTTATTTCCTCGTATCTAAAACAGAATAAGACGTAAAGTACAGTTTGTCGTCAAAGTGATTTTTAACAACGTGACGTCTTGCAGTTGCACACTTCTTTCTATTGTGTTTTCTTTTTTTTTTGGATTGATGCCTCGTGGCTATGAACGTTACTGGCATGTTTTTCAAATCTATCAGCAGAAAGTTTGTTTGCTGTTTATTTTGGACATTAAGAACGTGCAGCTCATCTGGGTACCTGAGTATCAATGACATTTTGAGTAAATGTCACACTCCTACTTGGGGGGGGCAAAAAACCTAAACATTGTGGGAACCTTGGTTCTGGCCAACTAAACCAACAAGATGGGTTTGAGTTCTGCTGTGTGGCAAGAACTCAACCGGTTCTGCTCTCTCCCAGCCCCGGCTCTGTTTACATTCCGCTGGCAGGGCGATCTTGAAGTGTTTGGCTCTGCTCTGCACTCACTGGGAACTATCAGGCAATTCACATTTTAAACTATTTTGATATCAGCTCTGTGGAGAGTTGCTGTTTCCCTGAGAACATGACTTGCCTCTGGGCTCTGGGGCCTGCTGCACCGCCAGACGAATAAACAGAGGGAGAAAGGGAGGGAGGGAGGAGAGGACAGGAGAGAGGCGGGGAGAGTCAGAGAAGGAGATGGGAAGAGAGAGAGAGAGAGAGAGAGAGAGAGAGAGAGAGAGAGAGAGAGAGAATGGCCAGTAAAGGTCTCTGCACTATGAATATACTTCTACAGTCAAAATAAGTGAAAAATAATAATAATCACACTCTGCTGGCTGCAGACAGGATGATTCCAGAGTAAACAATCCATAGAGATGAGATCAGAGTTTAGGATGAACGACTCAATCCCTCATATCGCTCCCTGAATGGAAAAATATAGATATTCTTTGACTAGAGAGATCATACGGTGGTCGTCCTGTATTCGCTGCATCAATCTGGGCTGGAGATTTTCTGGTGAGTCGTCGTTAAGGTTAAAAGTGCTTGAATTGGAGGAGGGGGGGAACTTCAGCCTGGGTCCACTAGGTGAGTAGTGATGTTTCAGCCAGCCCATTCAGCGCCTGCAGCCCCGTTCATGGGGTGCGAACAAAAACCCAAAGCTAACGACAAGAACAACAAAAATCTAATTTAATCCCAGTTTTGAGTTGTAATAGGATGAATCAGGAATCAATCGCACTAAACAAAAGCGACGTCTTTACATTTCTATTCCACTACCGAGCCAAAATTTGTTTTCTTGACTTATTATTTAATTGATTGCGCAGCTATAATCGCTGAATTATTTTCAGGTTTAATGCACCCAACCCTTTAATCAATTTAATGAATTCATGTTGTTCTATATTAACACTTTGGTTCAGAATACTACATGAAAGATCTTGACAGGTTATATCATTAAAGCTTTAATGGAATAATCATAATAATAATGATGATAATAATACAATCATATGGTTATATAGTAATTTGCAGTGTTTGCTTCTTTTATTTTGGAGCCCTTTA
Source organism: Aulostomus chinensis (assembly GCF_037954235.1). Classification (NCBI taxonomy): domain Eukaryota; kingdom Metazoa; phylum Chordata; class Actinopteri; order Syngnathiformes; family Aulostomidae; genus Aulostomus; species Aulostomus chinensis. The sequence continues at coordinate 13,109,660 of NC_141338.1, forward strand.
TTTTGTGGAAACTGTTACAGAAATGCAATTATTTTTATATCATTACGATAATTTGCTTTAGCTTATGTAAATACAAGACATGCCTGTATACAAGTAGTACTGCTTCTTTTAATTTCTCTCAATTATCACTGGTACTTTTACTTTAAATAGCACATTATGATGATATTTATACGTCTTTCGTAGAAGTTAGACGGCATTTGAGGTGTTATGATGTACATGTAAAGTTGATGGGTTACCCTGAATTTTGAAACTTTTTTCTTAACTACTGAAAAAAAGAACAATAAATCAAGAGCAAAACAAAACACATGGAGACAGAAGCTGTTGCCTTGACAGCTCAGTTAAAAATTGACACAAACTCTAATTGCAAGTCAGCTGGCTCACTTGTGTTGCTTGTTTCCCTTAAAATTATGATTTGCGGTAGTTTCTATAATCGCTTCTGACAGACCTGACAGAAAGCAAACATTATGAGCTGCTGCTTTCTAAAGTGTTGTGTTGTTTTGTCCAGTCTTGTGCATGCATATGAGCATTTCTAACGCTATAACAACTTTCTGGCCAATCAAGCGGCCCTCCTTCCCAGCTTCAGGTTCGAATGACCTATTAGCCAAATGTGTTTATTCAGTGTTTAGTCACTATTACCCTCAGTATGATCCCGGGACTAAAGGGCTAATGGCTGAAAATTTCCTCCCAAGCTCAACTTCACCATAAAATAATTGATCACATGTGAGAGCAACTGGCACGCGTTTCCTCGTGTTTTTCCTTCTGAGGTGATATCATGCGGTCAGGCTGCTTGTTCGTCACCAAGATAACGTGATTGTTTCCGGTCTTAAAGAAAGGAAAGAAAGAAGGAAAGGGAGAGATGGATGAGAGGGCAATCTGGTTCTCAGTGAGGCGCTGCAGCATTAAATCACACATCAAATCACCCACTGTTATCGCTCAAAGGCCACAAGTGAAGGAAGCCTGAGTAAGAGCACCATTTGTTTCACCACTGCAGTTTTTCTTTTCAAATGTTCTGCCATTAAATCGAAAGCAAATTGACCTCTTATTATAAACTGCAGCTTAATTTTTTTAACCCCTAAAGCTTCCAGTCCAGAATAATGTTTAAACTGAAAGTATTTATACCCCCAGCTTTGGATTAGGAGGAAGGCTTCATCCTCTCCCCTGTCAGGCTTTCGGGAAATCAAAAATAAAATATCTGCATTTATTTCTGGTGCTATTGTGATCAAATCTGACCTGTTTAGTCGCACACACCAGAAATTTAATTAAAAAGTTACCCTTCAAATTGAGAAAACTAAGTTCATCACAGATGCTGATAATTGATCTTGAAGCACAAATTAAAGAAGGGAAAAAAACAAAATAAACAAAATTTGTACTGTGGTTTACCCCCATACAGAAGTATGTGTGTGTGTGTGTGTGTATGTGTGTGTGTGTGTGTGTGTGTGTGTGTGTGTGTGAGATAACCCCCTGAGCAATATTTTTAAAACTGTGTAACTTTGTGTACATGTGTGTATTTCCGATTATTCATTTTGCAGCCATGTAGCACCTGCCCAATCTAGGTGCCCAAAAGTGTGTCCATCTTATTGTGTGTAAGTGTGTGTTTGCAGGAGAGTGTATGTATGTGTGTGTCCCCTATATGTTACATTTACCTAAACTGCAGCTCTTTCTTTTTCCTGCTTCATTTTTGACAAATTTGCGTTTCCAGGAAGCCTCTGAGGTCAGCTCCGCATCTGTTGCTACTTAGGTGTACACACACACACACACACACACGTGCACGCACACACATGCACACACACACTTGCATGGTGCGGGAGCTGCTTTGTATAAGTTACTGAGGAACTGAGACCCAATCAGACATGAAGGCATGTTTAAAGTTCTCAAAGTGACTTTAAAGAGGAGTTGGGGTCTGAGACCTCCACGTATATCTGGGAGGTTACAATCGAGTATGTGAAGAAAATATTTTAAATAAGAATGGAAAACTACTCGTGACTGATATTTTAACACTGGAAGATGTTGTGTCAATGCTGATGTCTCATTCTTTAGGCGGAAATCACTCTAATAAATGCTCGATGACTACATAATGTCTAATCCTACATTTGTACATTCATCTTTGCCAGATTGCGGATCATTCCGGTAAGCCCAGCCAAACCAAAGAGAACCCCTGGATAGTTGCGTCAGCCACGTTGGTCTGGCCAAAGACGTCCACTGCATCTGTCCTTCGACCTTAAGGTCTTCGCTGTCAGTTCTCATTTTCTGTCATTCGTGTCTTTCTGCCCCAAAATGCATTCATGACCAAACATGGCGCAAGCCTGTTAAAGTGATGCACCTCAGTGAAACCCTCACATACTTCAGCGATACCACAGCAGTGGGAGCACAGAAGAAGAAGCAGGACGGAGGAGATGCCGAGCAAGTGAGATGAGATAAACCAGACATCTAGAGAAGATCTTCAGGGGAAATGGTTTCTGCTTTTGGCGTGGTCTGAAGCCGCAGGACCAGGGCTTCACAGCCAAGTCCCTGAGCAGAACCGATGTAACCTCAGTGGGCTCAATAGAACCCAGAACCACAGATCGCAGAACTCTGTCTTGGTATGCACAGGGGTCTGGATTCCACTTCAATCTCATGTTTGTTTCTCCCACATTTGTACCACAGAGACAAACACAAACATATTGGAAAAGAAACACAAAAGTTAAAATCAATGTATGATTTATTACCAAGGGATGAAACGACACACCGGACTATTTGGACAGGATCTGTCTTCATCTCTACTACTTTGGCTATCAAGTATAATAACAATGACACACGGGAAATTTGAAAGTGGGAGAACGGACGAAGGTCAAGGTTGTCTCTTGGTGCACTGAGAAAGATGGAAACGGTCACCTAATGCCATTTTATTCTTGCTAGCAAATCGCAAACAAGTTCTTTCTTTGTTTTATTGTTTTTTTTTAATTCATGTGTAATTCATTTTCCTGTTTATTTGCACTTTTCTTCTTCGTAAATGTAAATGTAACATTTTTGGAAAAAAACAAACAAACAAACAAAACAAACAACAACACCAGGAGCAGAAAATCCTTATTATTTCAGACATTTAGTAAAATAATAATTCAGCTTTACAGTATTACACATTTCTAACTTTTATTTTTGGTATATTTCTTGCATTTTCTTTATATTTTTAAATTCCTATTCACATTATTATCTATTGCTAACTCACAGATCATGAACCATCTTAAGAATACGTCTATTTCACTGCACTTCCTTTTTTTTCGTATCTTTCATGGAGGATAGTTGAAGTTTGACAACAAATCATTAGCCTCTACGTACATCTGCAACACTGGACTTGGATCACGTTAGCATAAATATTACATTCATCAACTGCCCAACAAAGGACTCCTTTTTGCCCCTCCAGGCTCTAGTACCCCCCCCCCCCACACACACACACACACACACACATACATCAAAAACCAAGCCTGAAAAGTAAATAAATCAAATGCATGTAATGTATGTACATGTAGAGCATACACACACTTTAGCTTAGCTTAAACAGTTGCATGATAGCAGTTAGCATCTAGCATTAGCAGCTAGCTTACTCTGCTAGCCTTCTGTCCAAAACAACGCATTTCAGTGTCACTGTAACATTTACGTTCAACAGTTTAC
>NC_141338.1:13118304-13288304 GCF_037954235.1 Aulostomus chinensis
AGTCAATCACCTGCATAAAACAGCCTAAATATAGGGTTTAAGACTTGTTACACCACTACCCGCTGCCATGGCTTGTAATTGAAACTTTTCCATTCTATTTTTTTCAAATGCTTTGGCTGCTGAGAGGAGATTGGCAGCTCTGAGTGGCCAGCAGATGAAGCGGCTGGCGCACTAATGAATAGAACACTGATTGCAGGATCCCCAAGATGCAAATTACCGTGCCTGCCACCCCTGACGACCGGCAATTACCGGGCCGCCGCCGCGGACGCCTCGTGCATATTCATCGCACCCGCTGGGCATATTGATCAACAATTTACTTCAAGCAAGAAGCTCTGAAATGTCTTATGTAGCTCAGTCAGAGCTAAAGCAAGAAAAAAAGTACTCTTTCTTTTTCTTTTGTCAAAACTAACACTGTAATATGTGGTGGGGCAGAGATCATTTTTGTCAGGCTCAGCTAAGCTAATTGCTAATATGTCACACTAAACAGAGGGTGACAAAACACATCATTCATCAGAGAATAGTTTTAATTCCAGTATTTATTTCTGCTTGTACTCACCCTTATTAACTGCACTTGAAGGTCACTGCCACCAAGGATGACATTTAAGTTTTGCTGTTATTTTGACTAACAATGTCAAAAACTTCCTTTTACACGTCAAGATTTCCTTATTTCAGTTGCAGACGCAATTTGGAGGACAAGCGAACAAAATTCCTAATTTTCTGAACATGATATTTTCAGCATTCAATTTTAACATTTCAATCGTTGTCTTTAAAAGTCAGAACAATGTTCATGTTGGTCAGGAGACTGAGTTCAAATGGCAAGTGACTTTTTTCTATTTTTTCCTAATTCGCCCTAATGAATTTAACCCTCAACATCTGTTTTTGTGAATTATTTAAGTTATGTAATTTGCTGCATTCCACTAAACAAACATTATATTTATTTTAGTTGCTTTTCAAATACTCAAACACAGTTTCCTTGAGATTTACACAAACTCTAATTCTAACAAATGTGTTTTTTTTTTGTTTTGTTTTTTTATCTTGACCTCACCCTAAATTGAACCCTGACCCTAACAACAGAACCAAAAATCAGGCCTCTCTTTTGGGTTCCCTCACCCTCACCTTTACATCACAAGGGCCTCACTAACCACTGAACTAAACCTAGTTCTAAACCTGATCCTTAATCCATGTCTCAAGCTTTTTATAGTTGTGAGATCCAGCACATTGGCCCTAAAAAGCACGGGATCCCACAAATATAGTTAGATGAGGCCATACACGCACACGCACACATGCACACACCCACACACCCACACACACACACACACACACACACACACACACACACACACACACGCACGCACACACACACTTCGGCACATGGAATATGAATATGAAAGGGCTTCTTTCAAAAACAACGGAAAAACAAGAGTGCTGCCAGCGGTTAATGGGACCAAATGAAGGAAAGCTGAGCAACATTGGATTTTTTGAGCTCTCTCCCTCAAAACAAACATCCAATGATCACATTAGCGAGGGATCATAGAGCTGTATCATTATTGTCTTGTGTGTCGTGTCTGGTTTGGAGATTCAGCCCCAGTCATTTTCACTTCAGAAAAAAAGAAACCGTAATAAGAACTTGAGAAAAATGATAAAAACCTCGGACAGCCAGATTTGTTTTTTTGCCTCGTTTTGTGTTTACTTGGAAGATGGGAGTGATACTAAAGGTTGCACTTCTTTAAATGATATTCGTGTTCCCTCTGCCTGAGGAAATCACAAACGCAAGAACTTATTCCAAATATCAAGCTCCTTTTATAAAATGCTAATGTGGGAGTGGTTTCTTTTGTAACGAAGTGAAGTTATGAATCCATTTTCTACATTTTGCTCATTTCTATTATTTTATTAGGATAAGTTTATTGCAAGAACACGCTGAAACACAGCCCGTGTTAAACCAAGTATTTTATAAAAGAATTTAAAAATACAAGGCTGCAGGTACAACAAGAGACCTGAGCAGCAGGTACTTTAGTTACAGTGACCTGCACCCAGGCAAAGATCTGTTGTTGGGCCCCCTCAGACCCCCCCAGTCCACTGAGCGATGCTGATGTGCCACACTAACTAACCATCAACAATTGTGCACACGCAGACCTCACATTGCAGTTTCACATGAGATGAATGAGTAGAGGACGACATGAAGGCCACGCACCTCTGAATAATACACAAGATCAGATCCACCAATTTCAAAAAGGAAAGGAAACTCTTTGACTTCTTATTTTTTGCTCTATATTTTTAGATGTCATATCATTTAAAGTATATATATATTATATATTATATATACAGTTTTTATATATTTATATATATATATTTATATATATATTTAAAAAAAAATATATATATATAAACTGTATTTTTGATGATTTCCATACATTTTTTTCATATTTTCGTGTTGGTAAGAATATGTGAATTCCGAATGTTGGTGTTGATGATATCAGATGGAATTTTAAATGTGGAACGTGGGTATAATAGGATTTGGAGGGAATCTTGTCTGAATTTCATTTTATGTATTGAAGTAACAGTGATATGACTTGATAAATATTCTTGTAACTGAAAAATATGGTGATATCATCTTTTAAGTAGAGTAATTTTTCTTCATTTTGTGTAGTTTTCAATCTCTTGTACAAATACACACATATGTGTGTAAATATATATACGTATATACATATATACGTGTATATATATAAAACGTGTATATATATATACACACTGTATATGAAGAATGAATGGAGAATGTTTAACAAGCTGACTCAATGTTACTTTGTTGCAATGCAATTAAATACAACTTTTAACGTTGTAAACTAAAGCGCTAATATCTGCACCACTCGCTCTTGGGCACTTAGCTAACAAACTCACCCTAGTTGCACTACTATCCAGCCCTCTGTCCCCTGGCTGCTACTTCCACAACCTTCCCTAGACCAACTACAGGAAAACCTCTCAAATAAGGTTTAAAATACACACAAGCACACGTCACTTTTTCCTTTCAACTTTTCATACACTCACCAGCTATGCATATAGATCCCTATCTTAAATATTCCCAACCCCTCTGATACTAATCTCTGAGTGCTGTGACGTTTCTCTGATACAGAAAAGCAACCTGCACTCATTCAGAGGGAAGAAAACCCAAATGGCGAAGGAAAAAATAAAACACCACACAACAACAACATAAAACATAGCAAATAACAAAGAGCGAGTGCGGGTGCCGACCTACGGAGTTGTTCACATATGTTGTTATCTGTGTGCAATTCTCTGCCACAGATTTGTATCTCCTTATCAAAGGCCGGCTGATGGATTGAAATCCACCCTCGCCAACTGTGACCTGGGGCCCAAATTACATCAGTCAGGAAGTGTAGCCATGCTTTGAGTTCTTTAATTGGAGGAATAACAAATCTATTTCCATTCCATACCTTAGCTTTGTAATGAGTGAAGTGGAGCCAAGTCAAGCATGCAGGTGTGGCTTGTTTGCCTCTAAGAACTTACAGTACAGTGAGAACTGACCTCGGTGGGAACAATAGATGTGAGGACATTGAATGGAAGAGCTCAGTCTAACAAGAAATCATCAAATGAATCACTGTCGTTGCCATCCAAGAGTTTCCAGTCACACAACAGGAAAATGTGACTTTTTCTGTGTCATTTAAGGCCCCTGAAATTCTTGACGAGGCAGGCTAACGTATCTGGTTTGCTATCATTCATGGTCGCTAATGCGCTAGTGCCCATAATCCAAAGAGCTAACAATTTTTTGCTAACCTTCACCTAGACTACAACTGCTCTAAAGTGTGTATATTGGCTCATCCACTGCATTTGCGCAGTTATATTTACAATGCACGTGTGTGTGTGTGTGTGTGTGTGTGTGTGTGTGTGTGTGTGTGTGTGTGTGTGTATGTGTGTGTGTGTGGGCAGCACACGTAGTGGATACACACAATGTAATATAACTTAAAACTGCGATTCCAGTACAAAGTGAACCTTGGTTGGTGTTTTCAACTGTCGGTTTTACATCCCAAATACACACTCATTTTCTTTGACTGTACTTATAATCAGTGCTGTTGTAAATCCCTCCACAACATACAATCCCACTTGGTGGTGACGCTTTTGATTCTTGGTCAACCAGCAGGGATTAGCTGACGAGTGAGATGTTACCATACGTAAACTCTATATTTAAAACTGCTGAGGCTTGTAAAGACCATTTGTAGGGTGGTTTGGATTATTTTACACATTGAATTTCTGAAGTAAGAAACTATATTGTTTTGTTAACCCATTCAATTCTGCCAAAATCCAGAAAAATCTCCTCCACATATCAGCCCAGCAGAGTGACCTGTGTATTAATTCTGCTGATGAGTAAAAACAATGAAAACTTCAAGTTGACTTATTCTGCTTTAGCTGCTTGCTTACTCATCTGTAGCTCAGCGTGTGTGTGTGTGTGTGTGTGTGTGTGTGTGTGTGTGTGTGTGTGTGTGTGTGTGTGTGTGAGCCCCTCTATGTGTCTGTGTTTGTTTGTCTGTCTGTAATCCAGCCAACATGAGTGCATGTGAGATCTGCCAGCAGCAGAATGGTAACAGGAAGCAATCACTTCAGGAGCAGAATGACTATTGAGAGGCGTCAGTCATGTTCACGGCCAAAGCTGCAGCGAGGACGATGCACGGCGGAGACTGAGACAGAGGGAGATTTCTGCTCTTATGTGTGTTTATTGCAGTATGATGTTGTCTGGCCGTGTCCTGTGTTTGGCCTCACATCATCTCAAACACGAGCAGTAGGTCTAGCCTCCCTGAAACGCCTGCTGGAAAAAAAAAAAAAAACTAAGTTGGAGTTCTTGCACTTACTGTGCAAATCTCTCATTTTTACTTTTTAAATAAACCGATATTCTCCATCTTTCATTGTTTATTTTCACGTCAGATTGTAAAAGTGATGACCCGGCCTTAATGTCATGTGCAGACCAGTGAAAGTTCTCCTGTGTGCTGGTGCATGGATCACATGATGACTTGTGACAGGAGTCATGGGGGTCAAGTGGGGTCATGAGTAGTATCCTGACATCCTGCCAGTTTAATCATCTGTTTATTTATCTAACAACCAAACTCTGGGCAAAAGGGAGAGAGTGAGGGGAAAAAGAGAAAGTCGACGAGGTTCAGTTGGATCATGATGGAGGGACGTGTGTTTCATATTTAACAGCATTTTTGGTGCAAAACGCTACAATGGTTGTTAAGCTTTGCCTGATAAATATGCAGCTGGCTGTGAACTGGTTGTTCCAAACTCATTCTGTGCAACCACACAATGTCAAGCTGAATAAAATGATGCACAAGATACTTCAAATATTTCCAGCTGATGAAATGGTGAAACTATAATAGACACAGAATCTGAGGATTCACTGGTGTAAACATCATTTAGCGGCTGGAACCTGCTGATTCAGAATATACATGTACGATTGCTTGAAATGAATATGTTTAATGACGTTTTTTTGAAAGGCAAAGTGATTCACATATTCACGCACTTTGAAAAAAATAAGAAATAGCCTGTTTGGGCATTCAACTGGGATAATCAGGAAAATCTCACAGGATGCAACATCATTGCGGTTTGTTGCTGCCCTCTTATGGGTAACAGTCGGACCTGCTCCAGCGTGCATCTGGCCTGTATTTACTAAAATTCTCCACATGGTGGTGATAGCTTACAGCTGGAAGACTGCAGGTCAAAGACTGGTTAAAACCCTGATTCAGTGAGGACAGTTGTAACCAGGTCAGACTGGGTAGATTTCTGATTATCCCCTGTTACCTTCTCAATCCCTTACGACACCGGATCGATAGGCGCTTTAATATATGCAAGAAATGCTTTACAATTTACCAAGACACACTCACTTTTTGAGAAGTTTCCTATCAAAAGATATCATGCCTTTTAGGTTTTATTTTATCTCTACGCCATAGATCGCACATTTTACACTATATCAACATATCTAAAATATATAGAAGAGTGTAAAGGCCACGTGCTCGCAAAATTTCATTTGCAAAATAAAATAAAAAATTGATGCTGATCCTCAAAATTCCTTTTTTTTCCCCAAATGAAATATTCACCTGCCTCTGTTACTCTTTTGTAGAAATACAAAATGGTTATTGCAAGTTATTTTTGGATGTGTGTCCATCATAAAAATACAGCAGGCCAGCGGGAATACATTTTTTGTCATTCCAAAGAAGAACAAAAAGCTGATTGTGGATGCAAACCAGGTATATTATCAACACATTTGAATATCGGAAAAAATGCAAAACCCACACACACGTACACACTCTGAATATTACACATCCTTTCATGATTGTTAAGACATTTGCATGGATAAAGTTTTTAGGAAGCAAATAAAAACTGTATGTTCAAAGTATCTCTGATCCTATAAAGGAAAAGAAGATGAAACCGTGCATGCAGTCAGTTGATGGAAGTAAATATTTAACCCCAGTGACGCTTATGTGATATTCTAACCAGGAGCCGAGTGAATGAGTTAAGTAAATAAAGGACACCAGCTTGTTGTGTGCCTGAAGTCTTCCCCTGCAGCTCAACTACTCTCACATGAATGCAACGGGATGCAGTTTGTATGTACATAGAATTATTTTCTGCACAAACAGCAGAATCATCCTGATCGCATTTATGCTGAGGTTTTTAAGCTTCTTTCCCTCACTATTTAATATTTTATCTCCCACAGGAAAGGGGGGTGGGTGTCAGGTTGCAGCACGATGGCTGTAGAAACTCCGCCCACTTTCATACTGACATTAAAGACAGGGAGATGATAATGAGATATTTAGTAGCACAGACACAAGAGAGGATGTGTTTTACTGTCATCACTGATGTTGCGAGGTGGAAGGTGTACTTATACTCTAATACTACTGCATGACACCCATGGAGAGCAGATCCAAGTATTGCTATGTACTGTATTGGTATTTTATAGGTGTTTTTAGATGTAAAGGGGTGAAAACTATATTTATTAATCATAGAGAAATGTATATTAAAGTGGTTGCTCGTGCTGAAGAACCCATAAATTTCCATCTTCTCAATTCCCCTCTGTGAGCATCTTTCAGGTCATCCGTCTCCTTTGTTAGCCCTCTTCTTTACTGTTTAGCGAACTATTTTTCAGCAAATGAGAAGGGTCTAAAATCCCAATATGCACCAGACAGCTGACCGAGAAAGTTCATATTTCTTTGAGATGTTCATCAGAATAAAAGGAGATTGTTAATTTCAATCCCGAATTTAAAAAAAAGGCCAACCCATAAATATCTGAAGCTGAAGCACAATGCTTCACCTACTTTGTGAAGGTATTCAGCAGCAGTAAACATGCTCCTCCCACTTCCTGCACACCTGCATATAAGCTCACCTGTAGCATCAACAGCACAAAACCTTCTGCAGCCCCCTGGATCTCATCTGGCTTCTATCAAAAGAAAATCCTTGTAAGTAAATGTTTCATTTTATTCTATTTTTTAATTTTTAATTAAGGATCAGCAGTTTTTGGCAAATCACATAATATTGTAAAATAGCATCTATTAAGAATTGCTTGTGCACATTTTAATTCTAATTATTAAGGCACTGTGTTTCTCACAATGATGCTTCCTGATTATTTGACATTGTTTTTATTACAAAAATGAAAAGTGCATATTGAAATGATCTTTAAAAAGAAATGAGTGAATGTTTCCCTGTTCAAGTCTGTCAATATTTGTCAACTAATGGTGTGATGAGTACCAAAAAAGAAGAAGAAGGAGAAATGAAAGTCCATTTCCTACTGAACAAAGTGTCTTCTTGTGTCATTGGAATTCCCTTGAAATATTCCCCATAATTTTCCCGGAGGTTTCTCTATCTGCCATCTGAACAAGGACGGTCTGTCTCCTGCTGGGTCCTTTTGTAGTGTTATGGGAACGGTGTTGGGAGGATCAGGTGACAGAGAGAGACAGAGAGGTTCCCTTGACTGCTAATCTACACCCCCCCCCCAACACACACACACACACACACACACACACACACACGCACACACAAACAAAAGTGTACTATGCCTGACATCCTCAAGTAGGTTGGTTTGAAGTCCACGAGGTAAAACTTAATATAAAATGTGGCTAAATTAGTATTTACACAACGTGACATTAATATTTGCATTTAAAGAATTTCAGAGAATTTCAATTCATCAAAGAAGGTTAAATAGTCTGTAGGAAGGATATTATCTGAGCCATCTTCCCTGTTTGCCTCTTTTATTTATGAATCTTTTATTAGTTTCTTCTTGAATACAAAATACACCTTATTACCACAGTAACAGACGACGTGAGTGAGCTCTCAGCCCTGGTGAGAGGCTCTTCTTCCTTGATTTAACACTGAACTGAATCTGAACCGCGCTGAGATGGATGGACTGAAGAGGCTCTGACCACAAAGTCAGTCGTCTCCTACATGCAGATGGTTGGTCTGAATGGCCACTAGCCGGCGGCGCACTCATTTTAAAGACCCCTTTCATCATTTTTGAATATTAGGCCCTACTTTTTCCTCCATTAACCACATGCTAGAATAAAACCCATTTGCTTAAGAGCCCTGGAAGAGCTTTCATAGTGCGTTTACACTTGTTCGAAATTGTAGCGACATGTCTGACATGAAGTCATGCATTTTACCTGTCAGGAAAATTTAAGAAATGAGCCCTCGGGAGGATTAATATGATTGTGCATCACTGTGTATCTTCTCCCCTCAAAGCTGTTCGTCATGGCCTCCAGCATGTCATTGAGAGGTTACTCCATGAGCCGCCAGCCATCTTTTTCCAGTCGTTCCCTGATGGACACCGGCCGTGCTCGTTCGCGTGCGTCGGTCTCTTTCTCAGCAGCCAGCCCGCTCAACCGCTCAGCTTCCATCAGCCAAGATCTCAACGGCCCGATCAGCCTTCAGCTTAATGGACTGCACGGCAACAGCACCAACGAGAAGGAGGCTATGCAGAGTCTCAACACCCGTCTGGCCAACTACCTGGACAAGGTCTGGTACACACAACAGAGGCGCTCTGTTAGGACTTTGGTCAGAAGCCAAAAGGGGGATGAGTGTATCTTTGTTTAAACTCCACAAGGAAACGATCGTATTAGCAGCGAGCTGACAAACTTTGATCGTTTATGCTATCTCAGGGTTTAAATGGCTCTTTGTCTTCCTCAGGTGCGTTCACTGGAGCGCTCCAACGCAGACCTGGAGATGAAGATCAAGCAGCTGATGCTCGACCGTATTCCTAAAGGTCACGACCTTGATTCCATGATGGCCCAGGCTCATGCTGTTGAGCAAGAGGTACCGTAAGCAATAAAACCACACTGACGTGAATCAGACAAATGTTTTCATTTTAAAATTGCACTGTATTTCTTTGTAGTTACAAAAATTGCTGAATTTATTGCTTAACATTCTATGGAAGTGGCACCTATTGGCCTTGGGGCTGATTATTTTCTTTTCAAACTCAGTTTGGGAAATTGAACTCCTGCACCAACCTTAGTGTTGATTGGACTTATGGTTCCTGAGATATGATTAACTTCTAGGTTTGGTGCCACTGAGAATCCAACGGGAAACAAATTTTAATCAAAGGTGAAGAGGAGCATGGGGAGTATGAAGGTAAAATTCGGTGATAACAGGAATTATTCTTGCCAAAATATTATATCCCTTCCTGTTTGGCTTCATAACACAGTTCTTATGGTTTGACCCACATGTTGTAAATTTCTTAAACTGATCTGAAGACTCCAGGTATCTGTAATGCTGCTGTGGTCCTCATCTGTGAGTCCCCCCCAGTCAGATTTGAGATTGTGTCAATCAGCAAAGATGAAACAGTCACATTAAATCATCCATCCATTCATTTTCTACCACTTATCCTGTTAAGGGTGGTGGGGGGGTGGAGCCTATCCCAGCAGCCTTCAGGTGAGAGGCGGGGTTCACCCTGGACAGGTCACCAGTCCATCACAGGACCAACACATAGAGACGGACAACCATTCACACTCACAGTCACACCTACGGTCAATTTAGAGTATCAATCAGCCTCGTCCCCTCTTGATGTCTTTGGACTGTGGGAGGAAGCTGGAGTACCAGAGAGAACCCACACAGGAACAGGGAGAACATGCAGACTCCACACAGAAAGATCCTGTCCCCAAACTGTGAGGTGACAGTACTAACCACTGCACCACTGCACCACTGCACCACTGCACCACCGCGCAGGTCCGGTGTTCAATGTTTGCCAGCTATTATTGTAATTATTGAATCCAGATCATTGAATTAAAGGAAATACAGACACATTAATTAAGAACATGTTTTATTCAACATTGGGTCTTCAGTAATAAATAGATGCACAGATCAGTCATTCCAGAATAAAACTGAAATAAAGTTTTATATATATACATATATATATATATATATATATATATATATATACTGTATATATATAATGTGTGTGTATAGATAGATAGATAGATAGATAGATAGCTAGATAGATAGATATATGTAGATATTGACATAGGTACATTGATATTGCCATGATGGGTAAACAGCTTTGACCAGACAGAGAGACAGTTGAGATGGATGGACTCACAGAGAGAGACAGACAGACGGACAGATAGACACAGAGTATTGCGTTTTTACTGATTGGTTCTCATCTCTCTCTCTTTCTCTCTACATGGACAAAATGTCTTTAGGCAGTCTAGTCAGTCTATCGTCACCATGATGTGCAAATCAATCATAAATTATAAACACAGTATTGCATCACTTCAAAGTGCTACAGAAATAGGTGCAGACAATCTTCAAACACAGGAAAAGGTGTGTTTTCTTTGAAAAAATCTTGCTGTGAGGCAACAGTGCTAACCACTGCACCACTGTGCAGCCCACATAAAATGAGACAGATGTATTTCTGTGACTTTATTCTAGAGTAGGTTAATCAAGAGCTAACGTGATGATCTTTGGGTTAATATTTGTTTTCACTTAAAAGAAATAGTTATTTTTTTACCTGAAGCTGGAATGTGTTTCCTTGTTTGGCAAAGGTTTTCACATCTTCTATAACGAGATATTGCCGGATATTCAGATGAAACAGGTTTGAATGTGCATACTTGTCATTTATTGTCTATCTTAACGTTGTTGCTGCATGTCAATGTTTACCAGGTGAGGAAGAGAACTCTGGAAAATGCCCGTCTCATGTTAGAGATCGATAATGCTAAACTAGCTGCTGATGACTTCAGAATCAAGTAAGTGGTCAATGAAAACGCAAGTACATTAACAGCACACACACACACACACACACACACACACACAAATACAGTATTACCTTTTATTTTCCAGGGACAGACAAGAAGATATATGCGCTTCTCTTGCTTGTGGCACATTAAGGAGCTGAGACACCTGCTGACTGCTAGTTAGCTTAGCACTATGAATTGCAGTAGCAGGAAGTGTTACTACACTCCATCTCAGTCAAAAGAAATTAAGCAGGTCCGCTTCAGACTCTGTTTCCCCGATTGTAGTCCTCCTGATGATAGTAGCAGCAAGCTAGCAAAGGTTTTGAGGTTTACACATTAAATCAATGCCCCCAGTCAGGAAAGTAGTTCCTGTTATTGAGCTGATAGTAAAATTGAAATATCTAATAGTTTGATGTAGTCATTTCATCGTAAATGTTATGCACAAACCTGCACCATTATGTTAAGGCAGAAGAAGAGCATTTTAGAACAAAGTGTTTGATTACTTTTGACGGAGGTATGCTCACACTTCCCACTCGTTAGCATTAATAGCACTAAGCTAACTGGTCACACAGAGAAGTGTATCTATCTTTTTGCGTGTCCCTGGAGAGGAGGGCCAGTTTCCCTAAAAAAGTTGGCATATTCCTTTAAAAAGGGGCTACATTTTGCTAACGCACAACGACCGTGATGACCACTAAACACGGGCATGTTTATTCATGTCTACAAGGTGGGAGACTGAGCTGGTGATGTGCCAGTCTGTGGAGCGAGATTGTGTTGCGCTGAAGAAAGCCAAGACCGACCACGAGCACATCATCGCCTCTCTGAGGGGAGATCTGGACAGCCTGAAAGAAGAACTTTACTTCCTCAAGAAAAACCACGAGGAGGTACTCTTTTTAGCAGTCTCCATCACTCAACATCTTATCTTCAATTTCCCTCTAAACTTGCCCACACAAACAGGCTGCTTGATATCTGACTGACCCAATTTGGTGGCCCCCGGAGGTCCTTTAGGGCAGAAACAGAGCGAGAGGTGTTGCTCTGGTTACTGCAGACAAAAGCAGCAGGTAGATCTGGTTTCCCAAACCTGCTCATTTGGTCCGGTCAGCTGATCTGACTGCTGTCCTCTGGAGGGAAGATAAACTTACCTCCTCTTACTCCCCCTAACAAGAGCTGAATACCATTGGAGCCCTCTGTAATAATGTTCAAAGATTAGAGTGAGATCTCAGTATTTTTATGTTTTAATTTACAGTTAAAACTGAGACAGTAAGACTTTACAAACCAATAGTGCATCCTTATTTTACATTTGCAGGTTTGTCTTTATACATAGGTGAGTTTTTTCCATTGAGATTGAAAATTAGCATCTCTACGGATACAATCTTAGGGAATAAATACAACAGCGCAAACCCCTGTGCACAAAATCTATGATTTTATTGAGAAACCGCAGATGGAAAAATGATCCACGAATATATCAAGGGCAGTAGAACCAGATCGCACTAGTGCACATGAGACAGTGTCACACATGAAGAGAGAGTGAAATAGATCCAGAGGGCACGCATGAATGAGGAGAACATCCGTGTGTGTGCTCTAAAAGGACCGGGGGTAAGGCGAGCTCTGCTCCATCAGGTATTGATGGAGATCTTCTAAATAATGTAGATGCTCTCACATACTCTCCGCCACCCTGCAGTGAAACTGACAGAACGAGAAGCCTGTCCCATACACTGCTTGTTGGAACAGATGTAATGCTGTGAACAGACACAACTACGATGCACAATGGAGCCCTAAAGTGGTAATAGAGAGGCGTTATACTGGCCTCACATGTAAATATATATTGTCACCACAAGATATAATTTGTTCCCTCAGTTTAGTTATTTTGTGACCACAAGATGTAATTTGTTCCCTAGATTTAATTAATTATGTGAAACTGTTTTCCCATTATAAATTCTCTATGGCCACTTCATAGGGCTCCATGTGACCAAGTCTTTTATTAAAATAAACACATCCTCTCAGAAAGCAACACTGAGTATTTAACTCGTCCTCCTGCAGGAAATGGAGCAGATGAAGTCTCGTATTGCCAGGGATGAGGTGAACGTGGAGGTGGACTCAGCCAGTGGGCCGGAGCTGGGTACCATTCTGTCTGAGCTGAGGAGCCAGTATGAGGGCATTGTCAAGAAGAACAAGGAACATGCAGAGCAGTGGTACCACAAGAAGGTGAGTCATTCTCTTGACAAGCGACTGGTTCACAGCAA
Organism: Aulostomus chinensis; assembly: GCF_037954235.1. Classification (NCBI taxonomy): domain Eukaryota; kingdom Metazoa; phylum Chordata; class Actinopteri; order Syngnathiformes; family Aulostomidae; genus Aulostomus; species Aulostomus chinensis. Next base: position 13,131,755 of record NC_141338.1, read on the forward strand.
TGCTTAATACATTTGATTTACAGCACTGTCCGAGGAGATATCAGTCATTTTCGGGTGTGTATATACCTGTGTGTGTGTGTGTGTGTGTGTGTGTGTGTGTGTGTAGCTGGAAACGGTGCAGAATGAGGTGAAGGAGAGCAATGAGGCCCTGAGAGGAGCCCAGAGCGAGCTGACCGACAGGCAGCGCTTCTTGCAGAGCCTGGAGGTGGAACTGGAGAGTCTGCACAAACAGGTGAGCGGCTAGGCTGCAGGAGGTCATACGGAGGGCGAACATCTCACGGTGGGATCCTTCGGGTTTAGAGATGATGACCTGAAAAGTAAATGCATGATCCTAAGGAAAGGAAATGATGTTTTTAAAGGGGATTTGTCCGGTAAATAATACATAAAGTCCCTCTGGAAGCTTCTGGCTCAGTGAAGACCAGAGTTACAATCTGTGCACCTTCGTGCTGCTGGATCTCATCAGCGTCTGGGAAGACTCACTCTGTTGTTCTCTCTGCTAATCCTGTGTTGACAGTAAACACGCTGTCCCACGCTGATAAGTCATAGACAGGCACACGGATTCAGTTGCTAAATGATACAGGCTTGAGTTTCAGTGGTTTCACTGATCATTTCTGAGAAGCCAGTACTTGTTTTATGTGCCAAGCCCTTGTCAGTTCAGTTATTTGCTAATGAGGAATTAGGAAGTAATTTCAGAGACAGGAGACACCTCCTAAAGACATGCACAGAGGTTGAAAAGCCAGAACTTTGAATTCAAGAGGTTTTTTTTTTTACTGTGTACTTTGATGGTTAACATTGGGGGGCGTCACAGAACTATGAATCAACTTTTTTGTCTGGTTGCATGTGGATGAGGCTGGTCAACATTCCCTCTCTCTCTCTCTCTGTCCCCTCAGATAGCAGCGCTGGAGGGAAACCTGGGTGAGACGGGACAGAAATACTCCACTGAGATGGAGCGGCTGCAGGCCAACCTGACTCAGCTGGAGGAGAACCTGTCCCAGCTCAGACTGGACATGCAGCGAAACAAAACCGACTACGAGCAGCTTCTCCGCATCAAGCAGAACCTGGAAATGGAGATCGCCACCTACAGGCGCCTCCTGGAGGGAGAGGAAACGTGAGTTTGACGGTGGAATGAAGAAAAGGGGTTCAGTCAACGGTTAAATGGGGACAACAGGATTCTTGAGCTGTCAAAATCATCCCAACTTCATTTACTCAATAACATGTGAACAAAAGTGAACAGTCAACACAGCCAAATACACATATTCACTTTTTTTTATTGTTTTTAGCAAAACTAAGATAAGAAAATTGATTAAAAAAAACATGTTTTATTTTGAAAGTAAGCTTGTTGTTCTTAGCTTAGCATGAAGAATGGACGTGGAAGGAAGCGGTTAGCCTGGTTCTGTCTTAAGTTTTAAATAAATGATCCCAAATCAAAAATATTAGGATGCTTACTCATGAAAAGTATGAATTGATGGTTCCCTCACATTTTTCCACGAAACAACTCGTGAACAACTTTTAAAATACTTGGTTTCTGAATGGAGTTCAGCTCCCGTGAGTTTGTCACATTAATTTAGTTTTTCTTGTAGTAACAGATTTTAGCCTTGAGGTCTTGGTTGCAGAGGCTTGGATCAAATGCTTTAGAATTCATTTACTTCTGTTAGCAACAGTTTGTGAATATTTAGTCGGTTACGTGATGGAATGAAGAGCCGCCATAATTGGCTTCAGCCTCAACATTTCTTGATCTACCGAGCCACAGTCAAAGGTAACCACAGAGGTGGTCTATGAGCAAGGTTACTGGCCCTGGAATCCGTTCAAACAACACCTGATCTCCTATTGAAGACCACCTGAGTGTTAAGCATTCCGCCCCTCGCCGCCTTTCACAGCATCTCAGTCTTACTAGCTTCATACTCAGTGTACCTCAAGTAGTGAATGTCTCAACATGCTGATATTGTTTTTATGTGACATCACAGCTGTTTTCTGTTTCCTTTCTGCCCCTCAGAGTTAAAGAAATTCCACCTCCACTGAAAAGTGAGTATTTCTTTTTACCTTTAAGCTACGAAAACAAGGAGCTCTGTGTCAGAACATCAGAAAGACACAAAAACAGCACTGTAGAACAGAATTATACAGAAAACATCTCAGCGCGGAATATTTGCTCATTTTGAATGCGTCTTATTACTTCAGGGAAGATTGACTAAACCTCAAATAATGGAGGAGAATCACGTCAAATGCTCACAAATATTTACTAAGCAGTCGTTGCATAATAGCTGGACCTTATACGGATTCTGTCGTGAGTCTGAGACATTGTGACAGACATATTTTTGAAAACACACCCAAGTAGACCAGGACAGATGTTAGTTTAACTAACCTCCAAACAATTACAGCTCAGCCCCTATAGCAACTAATGTAGGTGGGAAAGGACTCATCCCGCTGTTGAAATCGTCCCTCAGCGACTGACTCACCAACCAGAGGGTGCGAGAGCTTCGCCGCCACACTCACAACATTAAAAGATGAAAACAACAGTGAATCAGACAGTCACATTTTCAAAGGGAAATTTAAGTTGTTTTTACAGAAGAACAGCAAAAAAAAAAAAAAAGAGTCCTTTAAATGAAGCATGGAAGATTAGATATATCTTGTGAAAGTACTGAGGGAAAAACACAGACAAAAAGATATTTATAAACACAATACGAATAATCTAAAAGTTCTCTTCTGCTCCATCTTATACTGTGTTACGTTATATTTTATAATGTTTGGTCTCGCTTCAGTCTCTTTTTTTTAATCATCTCACATCTCAGTTTGTATTCTAATCGATGCTAATTCTACATCACTAATTCTAAACTCACCTCCCCCATTACCTCATCTCGTCCCACCTCACCTGTGTTCTGTGCAGAGGAGCCTGATGTTCGCACCAGGAAGATTGTGAAGGTGGTGACTCAGACGATGATCAACGGGAAGGTAGTAGATGAATCCAGTGAGGTGGAGCAGATCGAGGAGATCAAGAAATAAGATCAGGAGGAATGAAATAGGATGTTGGGGAGGTGGGGGGTGCAGCCTCATCATCACCCATTCTTTGATTATTTGACTATGAATGTTTTGTGTTTTCAAAAAGGTTTCCCAAAGTTGTCAGCAGTTTCTTGTTTGTCTGTTGGAGATAATACTTGTGTACTGTACTCCTGCTGTATGTCTGCACATCTGTGTTGATTTTAAACTGGGTGCATGTAAAGGAGAGAGCTACTAACTGACCGCCTTCATGCAGTTTTACTAATACAATGTGACCCTAAATAGATATTTATGTCTTAGAGTGGTAATGTGCTTTTACACCTTTGACAAGATATAATTTCATCCTCTCGGTTGTTAATGTTTGTACTCTGTCTGAATTAATAAAGATTGTTTTTCTCATTTGTCCATGTTTTCATTTGTATACTTCTGTCGGAGCAGATTAACATTTAATGCATGTAAAATTCATTGTTGGTTTAAACTATAGCGATTGTAAAATGAGGTGGTGACGGAATGGACCATGAATGTCCGTGTGCTCAGCTAACACACGAACAAGGAAAGCCTTGTGTGGCTAAAAATTACAATAATAACATAATTAGCTTATCCAGGTCCTTAAAAACGAAAATGTTGGCCCTTTTAACTGTTGCAATTATACCCTTTTTACACTGAAAAACGCGTGTCAACGCGGGGTTTTGGACCCGCGTTTGTTCGGTATTAGCGCGGATTCAAGCTTCCAGAAGACCCGGGTCTCCCGCTGTGAAATCTGCGTGCCTGTGTGTTTTTCTCTCTCGTACGTCATCACGCTGATCACGTCATCATGTCACGTAAATGTGCGCCCGAACACCGCGAGACTAACAAACGACAACATGGACGTCGTCGAGTTGAATGTTAGCGTTGTCGTTGCGTGCATTGCAATGTTGTCTCTTTTGCAGAGCATTCAAACTCGGCGCAGACTGGAAAATGTCAGCGCTAATGCAGCGATGGAGGATGGAGTTTTTGGCGAGTCTGGAAGGGAGCTGAAGAAGCGACAGGTGAAGCCTGACAGGCGGCGCAGTGACAAAATCAGAATGCGACAGGAAGGTTGCGTGAAACCTGAGACGACGCGGGTTGCCTTTTTCACACTGCAGGTGAGCTGAGCCGAGCCGCTAAACACCCGGGTCGGAATGCTGAGTCGACCCTTTCAGAGTGACCCAAAACCCGTGTTGACCCGCGTTTTTGATGCAGTGTGAAAGGGGCTTGATTGTGGTTAAGGAAGATGAAAGAAAACCTACAGTCATAAAAACATTGACGTAAAATGATGCCAGATGCAAAAAAAGAAGACGAGGATTACTTGCCTTGTCATTGGCGTGCGTATTTGCCGCATAACAACTTAATTGGGGGGCCTAGTCACTGAGGTGAGGTGTGACGTCATCGAGCGTGTTCCATGTCTTTCATCAGTAAATACACAGGAAATTACTAATCGTGTGTCAGAAATGCAAAGTAAAAGCAACCACAGACGTGTGTCAAGATTTGGACCCTCACACCTGAAATTTGATTCTCTGCTTCAGAGGTGAGATTCAAAACCCCAGATTTGTTTTTGTTCTTTGCAAACACAATTTCAGGCCAGGAAAGGCTGCATCAACTACAACTGAACATTCACATGAGTTTGAGTAATCTGAGGATTTTTTTTTTTTTTTGTCTCTGCTTGCCACCAATAAATCTGATAATCTCTTAAAAAGCATGCCATAAGCACCTTTTGTCCCCGCTGACACAACGACCCTTCTGTGACCTCCTAAAACCCTGTAATTAAGTGTCATGACCTTTCTGACCAGGGTCACCGTCCATTAAAAAAAAGGAAACACACAACCAAAACTTTAATGATGTCTCAATTTTGAGAACTAATAAACCAGCTTTTCTAAATTTCCTGCTTGTTTCGGGTTGTACGTAAGAGTTTATTATCCGCATTAACATGCTGAAACACTTTAATCTTTTTTGCTGGTTGACCTGCAGGCTGTTGGAGCCAGAGGCTCTACACTGTTTTCCTCAAGCTGGATCAGTATTTGTTGTTTGTTTGTGGTGAAAAACGAGACAGGATTCAGCAGAATGTCCCTACCCTGCCTGAAGCGTGAGAAATACACGTGTTAGTCTTACAGACGCTGAGAAAATGAGGCAGCTTACAACCTCGTTTAGCACCCAAATAAAAAAAAAGTCGTAAATTCTCAGTCTGTTAAGGTGACAATTACACAGGTTTGCCGAGACTCAGGTGACTTGAAAAGTCATAAAAATGGAGACAAGTTCAGGAGTTCTAATAAAGAGGCAACATTTTTACGCAGTCAGACTTCTGGACAAGAGACATCTGAGAAATATCTCCCGTAGCTGTGACCCTAATGACAGTAATTTAACATGTATCAGCAGCATTTGTTATTTTACTGCCTGTCACAGCTACCTGTCTAACCAGCTGATGCCCGATTTGTCAATGTCTATTCTAGAAAATGGCAATAATGTTGCTTTTGAATGAACTAATTGTCTGGAGCGGAGCAGGTGATAATGACAGGGAGTGTGGGGAACGTCACATCGGCTTTGTACTGCCAGTTTAGAGCGCAAAGGACCAAAGCAGCGTTCCACGTTCCAACTGTCATGTTATGTTACCTAGATTTCTTTTATGTTAACAAAGAAGGGGAGGGGTGGCGTTTATTATTAAATGTTTTCATTCTCCTGTTCTTAAGCTGTCCTTTAGCTGTGTATGCGCTACGTTCTACAAAGAGTCATAAAAGGGATAATCAACAATCATTTAATTGCTTTTTTATTGTCCAAAGAAAAAGAAGCTATTATTACAAGATCGTGAGTACCGGTACCTTTCATTCCTGAACAGGACCATTCAGGAGTTGAATGCTTGAAAATGCAGTGATGAATGGAAAATATCCAACAGCCAATTTCATAACTACAATAATCATGAGTAAATTTCGAATAATTTTTTTTCCATCTCCAGTCCTCCACAGGCTTTATTTCGTCAGAAACACGTATTTTCTATTTTCTGGTCTTCTGTGGAAATGTATCACCCAAGTACTTTCTGTATTCCTTGTAAATGAGGACACTGATGTTTCAGGGTAAACCCAGATTGTGTGTGTGTGGGTGGCTTTTTTTTTTTTTTTTTTTTTTTAAGTGAGTAAATGAAGCATTAAATTTGACGTCATCAAATCACATCTTTTTCTCACACAAACAGAAACCGGGAGAGGCAAACGAAGGGAAGGATGTGGAGCAATCATTGGATTAAACGCTCTGCTGATGTTTCAAAAACAACACCAGTACAGACGCTGCGGCTACACGCTTGTTTGACAGACTCCTGCTCTCTAAAAACAACAAAATCGACTGAAGTTAAACTTCTGCTCTTAAATCAAACTTTACTTTAATATTACATTTATTTTCTACTCTGTCATTTGCGCTTTTTTATTCTTCTCTTTTATCAGACGGATAAAAAGGGTGACATTTCAAAGGCAAAAAATTCCCCCTCAGACAGATGAAATGTCATCCCCTCCCATGAGCCAAACACAATAGGAACAATTATCTTCTGGTGCCCTCCACCCTCTGTCAATGTTTAGCTTTAAAATAGCATGATGAGAAGTTGCTTTAACAGCGCTCCATGTAGTCGCTGTCAGCAGACACAAACCTCACTGCCTTTTCGAACTACACTACATAAGAAACAACTAGAAATTAATGACAAATGGAACTATTTAACTATTTTAACTAAATGAAATTGTAGAACTATTTGAGCGGTACTAATCCGACATAGGACAATCTTGAGTCAGGATAATCACGCAATACTACGTGAGTTAGCTTTGTGGCTAGCCAACATGCGTTAAGTTAGCTCAGCAACATGTTAGCATGCTGCTAGCTTTACGGGATGTTAACATATTTAGACTGATGTTGGTTGAATAGTTTTGAGAGAGAAGGGTTTTTCAGTGCCGTGACCATGGTAACTCATCGATGTTTGCGCACCATCACCTGCTAGCTAACGTTATCCTGAGAGGTTGACATAATTGGGGGGGGGGGGGGGGGGGGGGGAGCGAGGGAAACTTGTGGAAAAAGACTTGAAACTTGGACTTGCAGAAAGACTTGAGCATCTCCGCTATGAAGCAAGGTGGGTTACTGAGTTATTAAATCTCTACTGTTGAAGAATCAAGTGAATGAAAGATCAAGCTGCAACTACTGGTAATTGTGAAGTCATAAATACGAGTCCAAAACGTATTTACACCCACGTTTCAGCTGTCGATGAAGACTTGAAGAATGGCGGACTTCACAATTGATTTTAACGTGATGTTTTCAGGAACGATAAATTTGCTGTTATAATGATAATTGGCTAAAGATACACAGCATAGCTCAGTATGCCGCACAGCATTTCAATGCAGAGACAATGATATAACTGCTTTGCACCAGCACCTCAAAGAAAAGAGTGATGGAACAAGAGCGTACAGCACAAACATAGAAATTACTGGACGTTGTTACGGCACTTTAAAAAAACTTGTGACTCATTATACACGACAAGGGCTTTATCAAACTGCAGAGGAGGAGACATTAACTCCAGGAACCTCCAGAAGATGGAGCCTCAACCAGATAAATCCACTTATATTCTTACCTCAGGCTTGCAAGTCCAATGGGTTTGTTTACAGTCTGCGTTGGTACTGACGATGAGCTGTTGTTCCAGTGTTGTGTTTTTGTTCAGCATTAGACGGCTATAAAAAGACTGTGCTAGTCATGGGATATAAAAGTAGCATTTTCCAGGATTGGAAAAGTTTATGAAAAACTCATGGAAAAATTGGGAAAAGTTGTGGAAATTTACTTAAAAAAAACATGAATTAAGTGTATGTGGTTGAGTTAAGATCGACTGAGATGAATCCATCAGTGTTGAGTTACGGTTATACGTGTTGTATCAAAATAGCTTGTCATTCATTCTAATTTCATTTTTAAATTTGTTTATACTTTTCATGTGTTAAGTCTCCAGAGAATGTAAGGTTATGAAATACTTCCTCACAGGTGTCTTCCTTCCTTTTGTGCCCTCATGATACAAAAATAATCCAGAAGAAATCAAGACTGGAGTACCTTTGTTGCGAGAATTAGCGGGATAGCACGTAGGCTAAGGGGTAAAGCTACTGATCGTCCGCCTGCAAACTAGCTTAGCACTGATGTCTCATTTCCAGTAAGTTCCAACTGATGATCCCATAAGTTGCTAAGCTAGTTTACAAGTTTGGCCCGGCTGTTCCTTCAACCAGCGCCAGCCAGAGATTAACCCCCCACCCCACTGAGATGATTCATCAAATGATGATGAGCAGAACCCCATAACATTTTGAAGTAATGGGGGGTTCACTTTTGAATCTATAGAAAGCAGCACAATACATTATTAAAAAAAGGATTTCTTTCCAGAGAAGTGTTTTCAGTGTGTATGTCTGACCAAATGGTACCATTGTGGTGGTTCAAGCGTTTGACATTCATGCGCTTTATTTTGAGACCACTAGACAACAGAAAAAAGCATGTAGATTGATATTTATCTTGCTAATTTTGAGGTGCAGTAAAGGATAAGACAGACAGTCCATATTCTGGGTACTGTCACAGCTAGTAGACTAGTTCTATCCATTCATTTATTTTAATCATTTTGTCATAAATGACTTGGTCTCACAGGATGTTTAGGCTCATCAGATAACAAACAGAAATGTGATGTCATCGTGTCTCTCTTCTCTCCAGCCCGTTCCTTTAAATCTCCCATAATTATTATATAAAAGCGGGCAACAATTCCAAAAAAATTAAATTTAGAAAAGGTCTTGGTCCTTCCCCCTGCACCTCCTACCATGCCTTCACCCTTAAATGAATTTAGTGATAGAAAAGAGCACAAGTCTTGAGCTAACTACCAGGCTCACGCTGACTAACACCCGCTTGTTGTGTAACACCAGCAGGATTAGTAGAAACAGTCCCTATCTGTCTCGTGTCCGTGACAACAACCCTGACAGGTTCCAGCTTCTCCTACTCAAACCAATAATCATCACACAAACTGTGTTGAGAATATTTCATAAACAGTTGAGAACAAAAAAAAAAGGCAGAAGTCGTTTGGGCTTTTGCAGCTAAACATGACCTGATCTTTGACCCCTGGGGCACGCTGACAGGCCTGACAGGTGAATTAGTATAATGGGACTAAGGTCTCTGAACATCAGACCACCAGTAAGCCCGTTAGTGCTCAGAGCCTTTTGTGTTGGGTTTGGCTGCATTTTCTTTTCGGCTCAGGAGGGATCACAAGCACTTAACGTGGTCAGAGAGCAGCATGTTTTCACACCTGAACAGCTGACTAATCATTTCATGGGTTTTTACGGTTCAAATAGGTGTTTTATAATTCACCTGCTTAAAATTAAGCACAACTGTGAACGCACGGGGATGTTCTTTTAGAAAATGAAGACATTCCACAGGTAGTTTCTTTAGAAAAATAATTATTTTATTGTCATTTTTTTCCACATTCACTCGAAAGACCACAGTCATGGTGACATGTTCTTGGATAACAATAAATGAACAGAACTGTTTTCCACCTGTCATTCATTTTTTTTCCCTCCACATTCTTTTTAACGACATCTGTCCACTCACACACATCAATCATGCCTTCCCTCTCACACACTTCCTCGCTCTCTTTGCTGTCAAACCAGCTAGGCTGAAGCCTTGAAGCTAGTGACCGATTTTCTTCTCTAGCAGGCTCCAGACTGCAGGACAGGCTGGAACTGTCCAGCCATGCAGATATCGTCCTGCTTCTGACGGACGACGCGCTGGATGGCGGGGGGAAGACCGCGGGGGTTCCTGGAGAAGACAAGAGCATAACCATCCTCACAGCTGCCATCGTCCTTCAGAGTGCGGCAGGCGTAGGTGATGGCGTAGTTGTCGTAGTCGGTGTCGATCACCCAATAGTTGTCCCCTGGTTGGAGAGAGAGGCAGAGGGAGGTGAGTGAGTAGGGATGGGGGGTGGGGGGTGGAAGAGGGCCATCAGGGGGGATATTTGCATGCTCACCTCCGCTGGACAGGTAGCTGGCCAGGCCCTGGTAGTTCATGAACATCTTTCCAGGGGTGGTAGGGTCTGGGACAGAGTACTGGGCGGCCATGTCAGCGCAAACGACCCAGAAACTACAATGCAAGCATGCAGGTTATAATTACAAAACAAAACTTCCACTTATACTGACGACAGTCTTTGAATTGGAGAAGCTATCTAACAATTCCTGCAGGATAACCACAGAAAATATTTAAAATTTACTCAACAAAAGCTTTTTCCTGGCCTCATCCTGAGCATTTAAATCAACTACCTTGTGTGTCTGTGCGCTCACACCCACATTCCTGGGTAGAAACCCACCCCTCCAACCTGCATTTCATACTAATCCTCCCTAATCCTGGGAAAACCCATCTTGTCATTAAAATGGCTCAGAATGAGCTTCTAGAAAATTCCACCTGCTGCTATCGTAAATCTTCAGGTGGACTCGAGCACAACTTTCTCCTTAACTTCTGACCCAGGAAAGTGAATATTTGCCCCCAGCTTCTCTGCCCTTTAGAGGGACTTGACCAGAGAGGGGTTCAAATTAAGGAGGTATTTGCTTTTTTTTAAGTGAATTAATTCTATTTCGATTGTGAGTGAAATAAATAAGCACGCCAGACTCACCCAAACAGAGTGACACGTCCCTTGGAGGAGGCGGTCATGCTGCCATCATCATCGATGGTGTATTCAGCAGAGATGTTGTCCTGCAGGAACAAACCTTCTGGATCTTTCTTCTGCAGTGCGTACCACTTCCCAGCATACTGCAATTAAGTAGGAATAAGAAAGTCAGAGAGAGTTTTCTTTACATGCTTGCTGTTAGCATGTTGTTGTTTTTGGTTTTTTTGGTTTTTTAAAAAAATGTACTCACCCTCTTAGGATCAAAGTCCTCCTTCACTGTGAAGCTGTCAACAACACAGGAGGCAGACATGCTGCGCTCCATGTAGGACAGCAGGACCAGCAGCAGGGCCAGTTTAGAGGATGCCATTTTAGCAGCTGCACCTGGACCAGGGAGAAATGACGACAAGCTGGTTTCAGAGGTGCAGGATGACACAACAAATCCATCACGTACAGATAACAACTGCACCACAGATAAAGATTCAGCTCCTCAGGATCTCTGCTGCTGCTAGAATACGATCCAAAATCTAACATGGATGAAAAACACTATTCTGATTTGATAGGTGATGCAGCCGGTAGAATATTCAAACAGTTCCTGCTGGCTTGCTAGACTTTTTTTTCCCCGTTTGATAAAAGCCTACATAAACCTCAGAGTCCTATTGGAGGTTGTTTTTTTTTAATGAGTCAAATTTCATCCTCTTACCTGTTTTCTGTCAAAGTATCAGCAGAGATGAAATTCCAGAGCTGTTCGCGGCTAACCACCAGATTGGCTCTTGCGTCTGAGGCAGCCTTTATATACACACTCCACAGACAAGCTTACGGCTGATTTTCATTGCTTGGAACTAAATAAGGTGCTTAAATCTAGAGGTAATCCTGTTGGGGTGAAATCCTTACCGTAATCTGGCTTCTATATTCAAACCTGCCCAAGATTTACTATAAAAACAATTCAACCTTTATGTAACTGAGAAGAAGTACAATGAAAGAGGCATGAGCACACCGGACAAGAGATAAACAAACAAACTCGAACTGCACAGTTTAGTGTCAACTGTTGCTACACAAATATTTTGAAGAATGAATCTGGCCAAAAGCAGAAAAACGAACATTATTTTTGCATTTTTTGAAAGAAACTCTGTTAGAGAGGAGGATACATGGAATATACGTTCTATCACGTAGCAACTGACACGCTAAAACATTCTTTCTGTCTGTTTTTCAAGACAGGCATGATGAAGACTCAGTCTAGGACCATATTCATTCCATATTATTGGGAAGTAGCTGCTTCTTGAATATCATAAGCACTACTGAGCTACTTTAAAAGAGTTCAGTTATGCAATACTAATATTCATACAAACAAATGAGTCCTCATGCAGGTTATTGTGTGTTCACCAGGTAGAAGATATGCAAGCATCATATTTCACGACAAACGTCAATCGATACTTGATTGCGGGGATTGCATGCATCAGTCTGGCGGTTCCAAATATTCCCATTAAACACACTATTATTTCTGCCACTAGGCGGTGTCACTAGGGGTCTGTCAGTTAAAATCAACAGCAAAAGACATTATTAATTGAAACTTTACCAAATTAGTAAAATTGGACTTTGTACCCCTTTGAATGAGATCTTGGTGACTCTATAAGTCAGAAAATGCAAGACATATATCTGTATCTATTTATAGATACAGATATAGATATATATACATAGATAGATAGATCGAAGCTAATGGAGATCGACTACAAACTATCTAAAACATCGGTTTTCAAACTCTCAAAAAAATTTATGGTATAAGTAATAATCCACCTTTTTGAGTTTATGACCCTTGAAAGGTAAATTACGCTTTTTGTGTTAAATATCGTTTTAACGATACTGTGGAGTAGTGTGGGATCATGGGAGTTGTTGTCTTTACGATTGAACAAAGCTATCGGTCAAAAAAAAAAGAGTCAGTAATATGTTGAAGTCACATTGAAAGTTAAGCACCTTGTGTCACTCAAGTCTAAAATGAAATAAATGATTAATAACGTAACTGCATGTACTTGCAAATACCCAAACTGTGTGGAAATACAGGCAAACGCCGTGTCCAGCTGTGGGAGAGAAGGCTATGTTGCAGATTCAGTTGCTGGGTGTCACACCACTGTTGTCAGGTTCAAGAGGACCCTGCAGAGAAGCCCTGTGATTAATGACAATAACAAGACTTAAAAAAGATTTTAAAAAAAACCCAACAAATTGTGGCTGTTATTTATTGTGTTTTGCAAAATGATAATTCTGGTGATGCTACTTGAACAATTAGGTTTCATATTGTGTATATATTTTCCAAATGACAGCAGTTTGGGAAGATTTCTGTTTGTTTTTGTGACACGAATTAAATAGATGCAACATTTGTAAAATTTGTAATGGTTATACGTCGTATGTAGCGACAAACAAGGAAGAAGAAAACACTTCAACGTGCATGCAGTTATGCACTCACACACACTCTCTCTCTCTCACTCACACACACACACACACACACACACACACACACACACACACACACACACACACACACACTCCTGTGAACTTGTAAACTCTTATTTCCCGGATTAACCCCGGTCACCTGAGATTACTGCTGGCATAATATATCATGTAATAACGTCCAAAGACCTCTGGCTTTGCACATTTGTGCTTCCCTTGTGCATTTTTCCTTAAGAGTTCTCTCATCTTTTGCTTTCTTTCATAAAATTGATTCGAATGCAGTAAGTTATCATCGTGGCAGATGGGTAGTAAACAGACTCGTCAGCGAGGATACAGACTGAGAAGCCAATCAAGACAGACGGTCTATTTTCTCCTCTGACTCAGTGATGTAATCCTTCTTGTATGTCCATAAATGGATTGTCAACAGAAATAGAGTCACATTACATAGTTGTAACTTCCAGATTTAGATTCATAAATGCAACACATTACATAAACTGAAAAGGAATTGAAATTTGAACATGTTGATGACAGCCTGTAAAAAATTTGATAACAGTATAAGACTGTTGAAATAATGTTTTTTTTTTTTTTGTCACATTCAGTTTAATTTCTTTTCTGACTATCTTACTGTCATCATAACCCCATGAAAATAATAAAAACATGAGTAGGTGACCATGGGTAACGCCAGCCAAGCACATTTTTGAAACAAACTTTTTAACAAATTTTGAATATCGTAATATTGTACTCACAGGTACTCATAGCCATGTCAAGCACTTGTGCCAGAGATGCTGAGAACTAAGACATCGTTCACGACGTCGGTTGGACTGTTCCAGTTTCCTTGATGGCTCCAAGTGGCTTCTAACATTCTCAGTCACCGGTGAGGAGCAGCTTGTGTGACTCTGCATGGGTGCGACCCTCTGACAGAGTTGTGTGTCTCATGAGAGTTGTTGACTTTCATGTGGTTGGTTGTTGATCTAACTGGTCTCTATGAGGGTTGTTAGATGGACCCAAGTGAATGGATGAGGGGTCCTTGGGGGGGGGGGGGGGGGGTGCTCAGGACTGTATTGTAGGTGGTGGACAGGTAATGACAAAGGCCTCCTCTTCTGTCCAGGGATGGTTGCTCCATTTTGACATACATGATTTATTTAACTCCTCTTTCAAACTGTTTGTCTACACTGACCAGGACGTCTACTGTACATCGCTGTTCGTTCTTCTTCACGTCAAGGAAACTGAAACAGTCCAGTTGGCGACAACACTGCGCTTCAGAGGTACCTGAATGATTAAGATATGGCTTTGCTGCCACACTGTGGTGAACAGCAACATTGCAGGAGTGATGAGTTACAAGACAGGGCCTCATTAATGAAACAAACAGTTAATGATTTTCTAAGGCCAGCTAACGTGTGCCTGACACAAAATTAAGTAATTAGCTTGATGCTTCTACACAAACACTTTGATTACACGCAAAGACACCAACAAGCCCTGATGAGGCCAAGAATAACTTCAACACGTGTTGATTGATGCCAGATTATAGTCACTCATAAGGTGACGGTCATCAATTGAATAACAACGCAATGTAGTCTCTCTCACACACACACACACACACACACACACACACACACACACACACACACACACACACACTGCACCAGCTGTAATCTATTATAGTGGAGACAGATTATCTATCTGACCTTTTGTTTAAGGTGTTTATGAAACCTTATTATCCTCTCTGCTTGGAATGAAGGATTATTGAATTTTTATATGGATCTAACTTCTCTGTCTGACTGTGTGTGTCTGTGTGTGTGGTTGTGTATTTGAGACTATGCTGTGTTGTTATTCAATTGATGACCATCACCTTTTGAGTGACTATAATCTGGCATGAATACATCGTATTGTGTATTGTAGCCAACTCTTGGAGCATAACAAAGCTTCCAGTCCACTTTTTTTTTTTTCAAAAATTCCGGTCTTGTGGATTAGAGACACATAGATAAAATGTGTCAAAATTGAATTGGATCAAAGTGATACCTCACTCAAAAAAGTGAGTTTTACCCTCCAGTGACTCACTGTTAGATGTCTTGAACTCACATGGATGCCTCCTCCTGTGTATTACCTCTTGAACACAGAGCTCAGAAAATGATAACGACTACTTTTTTCCCCTTGAAACTTAAGAAGACCAACTATTATCAACAGCTACACTGTTCAAACGTCCGTGTGGTGGATTATTGAGTATACGGGTGGATAAAGAAGATGTGGATTACACCGGATGATGTAATTGAGAGTAAACAAACGTTCTAGTCAGTTTTGCTGTTGTTAGTAGTTGGTCTCCATTAGCTTCATGCTACGAGTGTGTTGCTTGGGTTTATCGAGTTGTAGAATCATCAAGACGTAACAGAGACTGAAAAACATCTTTGCAAACATAAATTTTAAACAGCAAATGAGACTTTTTTTGGTCGAAGTATCACTTTAAACTCAACATGAAGAGAGAGGGTAGGGTTTGAGTGCTGAGATAATCAGCTACTGTCCTAACTAAATAGGGCTTATGCTTGAGGAGGCCTTGTTTAATAAGGACTTAAAGAGCTCGTACAGCCAGACCTGCAGAAACAGTTGAAGGCAAAATGAATGATAACATTAAAAAGTGAGATGAGTTTGAACACACTGGGTTTTGTGTTATTTTTCTTGATGAGGACGCAAATGTTGCTAAGTATTTCTCCTGTTCTCATTAAGTTTAATAATTTTCTCATCTGTTCTTGGGGTCTAAACTCACAACGGCAAAGCAAAGAAGATCTAAATGTGCGTCATCTTTCTTCAGAGTGGATGTATTGGTCGTGTGAACAGACCTAGGATTTTATTAAATCATATAGATTTAAAAAAAAAATTTTTTTTGATCCCTGTTCTGGAGGCACGGATGTGTGGAAGTCCACTGATCATTTGGCCCGCATGTGTGTTACGAGATGATCAGCTGACAAGTTTAGCATAGGCAGATCCCTGCTAACCTTCAGCACTATCTGCTGATGACAGAGAGATTGTTTGGATTCAGCCCTCTGCCTCCTCCTCAGGGCTCTCCCTCACTCATCCCACTCATCCCGCTAACAGGGAGAGGATTTTTTTTTTTTACTTGCATTTGAATGTGTTCATTTAACTTCTCTGTATAACAGTTGATTTTTAGTTCTGGAGGATTACAGGGTTCTTTTTGAGTTACTTTTAGACTCTGAATTTTACTTAGGAGACGCTTGGACGTAGCTCATCTAGGGCAGAGTTGGACAGAGCCGAAGCTCAATCGCTGAACTGAGGAGGCAGAAGACAGGTGTATTTGGGAGGAGAGGAGCAAGAGGGAACCATGGGTGTGCAAAAGGAGGATGTGGAGAAGTTCCTCCAGGGGAACCCTGCATTTGCTAAACAATACTTTGCTAAGAAGTTGAACCCAGCCTGCATATCAAAGGTGTCAGGACTCCCTGAGAAACAGGTCGACTTCAGCCAATTCCTGGAGCTCAGTCAGGTAAAAGAATACTTCTCTATTTGTTGATTTCATGACCATGAATGTGCAGCCTGATTTAGAGATTTACAGATGTCTTTTTCTTTCTCTGCTGCAACCATAACTTTAACTTTTTCTCTCCGATCAAAAGGTTGAGGAGAGCCAAATCCTGTACGATTTGATCAAAGACATGCAGGAGAACATCAACGTGGAAAAGGTGGTCTTCAAGATCCTGAAACGAATCAGCGCGCTCATCCACGCTGACCGCTGCAGCTTGTTCATGTACCGTCAGAGGAATGGTATCGGAGAGCTGGCCACAAGGCTCTTCAACGTCAACACAGAGGCAGACTTAGATGAGTGTGTGGTGCCGCCGGACTCAGAGATCGTCTATCCACTAGACATGGGAATCGTCGGACACGTGGCCCTCACCAAGAAGACGGTTAATGTCAAAGATGTCAAAGAGGTAAGAGCTCACCTTAATGAAGTGTGGCTGTTCAAGATACTACCATTAGGGGGCGCCAGAGCCACCATTAAAAAAACTAAATGAAGTGGCTTGAATTCATTTAATTAATATGCACACAAACCCATTCTGAGCCACTCAGTATGAAAGTTGAAGACTTTTTGCTGAAATCCTTGATCAAACTTCATGTGACTTTAAACCCCCCAGACTTGTGAGCAGTGGTGAGATTGTGGAAAAAACAGTGCAGTTCCCTTCACATAAAATTCCATGTGCAATTTATGTTGATGGTCTTAATGAGGGGAGTATCTCAAAGCTCAGGAGTATATATATCATGTTTCTTATTAATATCTACATATATTCTAATGAAAAATTCCTTTCTTCAACTACTTTCACAGCTTTAAAAATGGTGATTTAGAGCTGGTAGCCTGATTAATAAATCTCTGACACTAAAGGTAATTAAAGGGACAATTCCGATCATTTAAATTCAATGTATTTAATATTTGACACAGGCAACAACTCTGTGATCACGAGGACTAAGTTGTTCAAGGAGTTTAACTCTCCTTTAACAGCAAACTACAAGTTTTATTCCATCTACAAGTTATGATCTTGTGCATATTCAATATATGATAGTACACAGGTGCTGTTGGAATACATCACCAAGATTTGAATCATCATTAGCTTAACTGCTGGGTTTATATGTCTGTATATTAATTACACTGTGATTAAAAGGAGAGCCCCACTGATACTGGATTGATGCCGATATTGCTATTTGGAATGAAAATATGTGTGAATATATTAATAATAATAATGATAATAAAGAAATATCGATATCGCAAATCTGCACTGTAAAAAAGCAACAAAGTCAAGTAAAGTATGCAGCTTGCAAAATGGCCCAGTTTACAGTGTTTGATTCATAACTCCATAGCTATACATGTGGATGTAATTGCACTGGGTTCGAGCTAATGATGCAACATGATTCCAACTCATATAACAAACTGAATATATATAAGTACATGTGCTTTGCATGTAGAGATTTAATGTGATGTTTTCATATCATTATAAATATTTATAAGTTGATATAAGTGTGCCCAGCATCTTCCAATCAGATTTATTTTGGCTCTTCTTTACACCTGTTTTTTAACCCTGTGTGGTGCAGCCGTGTGGACGAGGAGCTAATAACACGTACCTCCACTAGAGCAAGTGAGGGCTGAAATCCCCGTGTCAGACATAATCCATTTATTTCCAGATCCCATCAGACTCTGCTGGAGGATCTGGATTAGACGCCTCTGGCATTTAGTCAGCAGTAATATCAAACAGATCCAAACCAGTTCATCAACACTCCGTCTGTATCACAACGCATTTATCAGCCTTTTAATTGTGTAGACATTCACATGCGGTTATCAAAGACAGACTCAATATCGTGCTTTATGTATAACCTTTGTTATGTTACTGTAAATGATTGGTTGGTTGCAGTTGTCAGGTCTACAGTATGCTGTACTTTACTAAGAGGGCTAGAACACCTATCACTTGGCATTAGAAAATTCACTTTAAGGCATTTTATTGACTTTTTTCATTCTTGATACAAAATCTAGATGCAGTTTTTTTTAAAAACTAAATCACTGACTTATGTTCAACAACTACTGTCATGTAAGAGGACAGGATTGTAGATTCATTCCCTTAGAGAAGGTGTGTGTGTGTGTGTGTGCGTGTGTGTGTGTGTGTGTGTGTGCGTGTGCGTGTGTGTGTGTGTGTGTGTGTGCGCGTGTGTGTGTGTGTGTGTGTGTGTGTGTGTGTGTGAGACCTAGCTGCTGTTGGGGTCTGCTAACAAGGTGTTTGTAGAGCTGAAAAGCACGTTATCTATAAACTGCAAATGTACTAACAGCATGTATTTGCTTCTTCTTGCAGAACCAGCACTTCAGCTCATTTGTTGATGAACTCACAGACTATGAGACCAGGAACATTCTGGCTGCACCCATCCTGAACGGTAAAGACATGGTGGCAGTTATCATGGTTCTTAACAAGACCACTGGACCACATTTCACTGAAGAGGACGAAGACGTGAGTCCCCACCACACAAGAACTTACAAACTCTACCAGGCAGTCAAAATCAGAGTAGAATCGAGCAGTGCAATGGACTTTTAGCTGGAAGACAGATTTGCCTTGTTACCATGACAGCATATCAGTAATAATCTATAACATCACCATTATATCAGTAATAATCTATAACATCACCATTATATCAGTGATAATCTATGACATCACCAGTATATTAGTGATAATCTATGACATCACCAGTATATTAGTAGTGATCCATAGCATCACCATTATATCAGTAATAATCTATAATATCACCAGTATATTAGTAGTAATCTATAACATCACCATTATATCAGTAATAATCTATAACATCATCAGTATATCAGTGATAATCTATAATATCACCAGTATATTAGTAGTAATCTATAACATCACCATTATATCAGTAATAATCTATAATATCACCAGTATATTAGTAATAATCTATAACACCACCAGTATATTAGTAATAATCTATAACATCGCCATTATATCAGTAATACTCTATAATATCACTAGTATATTAGTAGTAATCTATAACATCACCATTATATCGTAATAATCTATAACATCACCAGTATATTAGTAATAATCTATAACATCACCATTATATCAGTAATAATCTATAACATCACCATTATATCAGTAATAATCTATAACATCACCATTATATTAGTAGTTATCTATAACATCACCTGTATATCAGTAATAATCTATAACATCACCAGTATATCAGTAATAATCTATAACATCACCATTATATCAGTAATAATCTATAACATCACCATTATATCAGTAATAATCTATAACATCACCTGTATATCAGTAATAATCTATAACATCACCTGTATATCAGTAATAATCTATAACATCACCTGTATATCAGTAATAATTTATAACATCACCATTATATCAGTAATAATCTATAACATCACCATTATATTAGTAGTTATCTATAACATCACCTGTATATCAGTAATAATCTATAACATCACCTGTATATCAGTAATAATCTATAACATCACCATTATATCAGTAATAATCTATAATATCACCAGTATATTAGTAATAATCTATAACACCACCAGTATATTAGTAATAATCTATAACATCGCCATTATATCAGTAATACTCTATAATATCACTAGTATATTAGTAGTAATCTATAACATCACCATTATATCGTAATAATCTTTAACATCACCAGTATATTAGTAATAATCTATAACATCACCATTATATCAGTAATAATCTATAACATCACCATTATATCAGTAATAATCTATAACATCACCATTATATTAGTAGTTATCTATAACATCACCTGTATATCAGTAATAATCTATAACATCACCAGTATATCAGTAATAATCTATAACATCACCATTATATCAGTAATAATCTATAACATCACCATTATATCAGTAATAATCTATAACATCACCTGTATATCAGTAATAATCTATAACATCACCTGTATATCAGTAATAATCTATAACATCACCTGTATATCAGTAATAATTTATAACATCACCATTATATCAGTAATAATCTATAACATCACCATTATATTAGTAGTTATCTATAACATCACCTGTATATCAGTAATAATCTATAACATCACCTGTATATCAGTAATAATCTATAACATCACCATTATATCAGTAATAATCGATAACATCACCTGTATATCAGTAATAATCTATAACATCACCTGTATATCAGTAATAATCTATAACATCACCATTATATCAGTAATAATCTATAACATCACCTGTATATCAGTAATAATCTATAACATCACCTGTATATTAGCAGTAATCTATAGCATCACCATTGTATCTGTAATAATCTATAACATCACCATTGTATCTGTAATAATCTATAACTTCACCATTATATCAGTAATAATCTATAGCATCACCATTGTATCTGTAATAATCTATAACATCACCATTGTATCTGTAATAATCTATAACTTCACCTGTATATCAGTAATAATTTATAGCATCACCAGTATATTAGTAATAATCCATAACATCACCATTATATCAGTAATAATCTTTAACATCACCAGTATATTAGTAATAATCTATAACATCACCAGTATATTAGTAATAATCTATAGCATCACCAGTATAATCTATAGCATCACCAGTATAATCTATAGCATCACCAGTATAATCTATAGCATCACCAGTATAATCTATAGCATGGGCCCCCTGCTGTTGCCCGTAGTGCCCTGTGAGTTATTAAGGTCTTTAGGGGGCTTGCAATGTTCCGTACGTGTCAGGTTATTAATCTGCCACGTCTGGTTAATGTCATCCCAATTAGGAGTAAAATAAGCCTCAAAAAGGAAGTAATCCTGCAGGGAAGACAGTTATCATCATCTAAGGGGACATGACTATGAAGATACATGAGTTTATCCTCCTGTACACTTTTAAATCTGAATCTGTTGTTTTATTTTGATTACAAAGCAAGTTCCTATGCAAATAATGATTAAAAAAACTGTTAATAGGACAGATTCTTGTGTTTAATGCTCCAGGATGATGTTTAATTTCTTTAAATTGAAAGCTGATTTCACAACGCATGAACAACATTTGCTGAGAGAGAAACAAGTCAAGAAGTACAGACGTTTCATAATCCTTTTTAATTCCTAATGACAGACAGCACAGCTGTGACGATATTCAACATTACACATAACATGTACATTTTAGGATTTTTATAAATTCTGTCATATGTGTTTTACTCAACGCTGTCCCAAACATGATGATATTTTTTTTAAATTTGCTCAGTAATAAAGTCAATACTTCTCTATGTCTGGTGTTGGTTCATGTTGTCTAATTATCCAGTCAGTGACATATCGCACTTTCTCCTGTTTATCACTGCAGCTTTTTTTAAAGTATCTGAAAATTGCCACTCTGAACTTGAAGATCTACCACTTGAGTTACTTGCACAACTGTGAGACTCGTAAAGGACAGGTAACACATGCTGAGTACTGACTCTATAAACTACCTCTATATACAGAATCGGTGTGTCATACTAACACCTGTGTTCTGTGTGTGTGTGTGTGTGTGTGTGTGTGTGTGTGTGCGTGTGTGTGTGTGTGTGTGTGTGTGTGTGTGTGTGTGTGTGTGTGTGTGTCCTAGCTGCTGTTGTGGTCTGCTAACAAGGTGTTTGAAGAGCTGACAGATATCGAGCGTCAGTTTCACAAAGCCCTGTACACAGTCCGAGCCTACCTCAACTGTGACCGCTACTCGGTCGGGTTATTAGACATGACCAAGGAAAAGGTGAGTGTCTCTTTCCCTGGCACATTTCCCATCCTGCGTTTGTTCCCGCACGGTGCTGATTTTTGTCTCTTGCAGGAATTCTTTGATATCTGGCCGGTGTTGATGGGGGAGCAGCCACCTTACTCTGGCCCTGTAACGCCTGATGGAAGGGTACATTTGATTTGTCAGAACACATTCAACATTTACAGTTATTATCACTCCTCCTCACTATTCTAAAACAGCCTCACTTCTCATCAGTGTGTTTAATCATTTCCTGCAGGAGGTCATTTTTTACAAAGTGATTGACTATATATTACACGGGAAAGAGGAAATCAAAGTAATACCGTAAGTAAACCCTTTTCATGGATAAATTTGTCAGTATTTGTTCCTACTCCATCCTTAGGGAGCATTTCCAGTTGTCTTTAGTTGATCCACTACTCATCAATAGAGTATATTTGTTTTTGTTTATTCAAAAAGCCAACAAAGAGAAAATAAACTAAATTTTTTGCCAAAACTGCAACAACGCTTAGTTCTAATCCCCCAAAAAAGTAGTCATATTAAAAATAGCTATAGTCATATTTTATAATATCACCTATATTTCCCAGCAGCACCTTCTTCTTTACCCTCACTAGCAGGCTGGATGCTACAGCAAATCACCATTTGCCCCTTGATGTGCAAAGATTATTAATTATTTATCCATATTCAAGTTAGCAGGAGGCTAACCGGAAGAAGCTAGCTCTCCTGATCGAGCATGTGCAGGATGTAGCCTCCCAGAAGCCCCTGAATGGCAACACATCCACAAACTCTATCCAGCATGAAAAACACAGCGATTTATTTCATAGCCATGAGTATAGTGAGCACATGGGAACTCATTTGGCGAGGGCTTTTTATTTATAACGAAATACGATGCATAGTAGTTTTAAAGTTAAAATAAAGATGGAGTTATAATAGTGATAATGTGATCCAGTCACAACTATCACATAACTTGTCTCTTGGCCTCTGTCATGCAGCAACCCGCCTGCGGATCACTGGGCGTTGTGTAGCGGTCTGCCTACTTATGTGGCTGAAAGTGGTTTTGTGAGTTCCTTTTTAATGTCATTACTACAATTGTTAGTTGTGATGTATTTGTGCATCAACCTGATCAATCTGTTGTATTTCTGTTGAAGATTTGCAACATTATGAACGCCGGAGCTGATGACACATTCGAGTTTCAGGTACTTATGGCCCCTAAAGGGAGGATAAATGATGAAAACTGCTCCAGAAGCCGGATATATGTTTTCCTCTTGTTCTGATCTTGCAGACTGAGCCGCTCGACAGCAGTGGCTGGACCATAAAAAATGTTCTCTCGCTGCCAATCGTCAACAAAAAGGAAGAGATCGTTGGCGTGGCCACCTTCTATAACAGGAAAGATGGAAAGCCTTTTGATGACCAGGATGAGCAGCTCATGGAGGTGTTTTGGTTCTCTCATATATTTAAATGCTTTTTTTTTGCAATTTTAGTTTAGATGCACTGAATTACGTCATCAAGATAACATCTTCCTCTATTGTCATCTTTGGACCGCGTGTATTCTTCTGTATGTACTGAGCTGATTCTGCTGCTCGTCTCTCAGGCTTTGACCCAGTTCCTGGGCTGGTCAGCTTTGAACACGGACACTTACGACAAGATGAACAAACTTGAGAATCGAAAAGACATTGCCCAGGATATGGTGCTGTACCACGTTAAATGTCGGAATGATGAAATCCAAAATATTCTGGTCAGTATTATTTTTTTCTCTTCTGTAAATTAACTACATATTAATGGTTGACACATAAGAATATTTATCTTCATGAAAACTGCCTTGCACTAATTTTGCACAAGTTCTAGTACAAGTAACAGTTGAGCATCAATACCTCACACTTTTACTGTTTCACATGAATGTGTGTGTGTGTGTGTGTGTGTGTGTGTGTGTGTGTGTGTGTGTGTGTGTGTGCGCACTCGTTAGTCAGCTCATGTACACAACTTCATTGTTTTTTCCTTTCCCCCAGAATACCAGAGACATTTATGGCTGTGAACCAAATGAGTGTGAAGAAGACGAGCTCCTTGGTATTCTGGTAACGCCAAAAGAATCTCTAATTTGACGAGCACACTGCCTCTGTCCTCTAAATTAGTGGAAACATTGTAGTGTTAAAGTATAACTGTTAGTTGTACTTGAATAGATGTGTAATATATTTTACCACACGTGGTATTTGTTCCTTTCCCCTTTAGAAAAAAGACCTACCTCAACTTATTAAGAAATTTGAGATCTACGAATTCCGCTTTTCGGATTTTAACTGCACGGAGATGGACCTGGTGAAATGTGGCATCCAAATGTATTATGAAGTTGGAGTGGTGAAGAAGTTCCAGGTCCCTCAAGAGGTTATACAGACACAGAAACATACGAGCGTTATGTCACGTTGCTCTGAAGCGCTGGGCTTGTGTGACTGTTCGGGTTTCCTCTGCTCAGGTGCTGGTTCGCTTCATGTACTCAGTGAGTAAAGGCTACAGAAGAATCACCTACCACAACTGGCGTCATGGCTTCAATGTGGGACAGACCATGTTTACACTCTTGACGGTATTGTCTCCTCATTTCACAGTACAAGTTACTTTCATTTCTGTTCCACTGCCTTGAGTACAACTGACATTTGACATCACTTCGGCCTTTGTTGGCTGCCTACAGACAGGAATGCTGAAGCGATACTACACTGACTTGGAGGTGATGGCCATGATAACTGCAGGCTTCCTGCATGACATCGATCACAGAGGGACCAACAACCTGTACCAGGTCAAGTAAGTGCAGCTGGGAACTGTTGTATCTCTAAGTGATGTGTCAATGACGTTAGTGGAAATCAGCCGTTTTTCATCTCTTCCACACGGCTGCAATGCTGCATTATCTGATAGTAGAAGAACATGCACACTTTTGGGAGATACACCTGTCTACAAATCTGAGCTGCAACAATAAAGCAATGACAATTGTGCTTTTCATTGAGGATCATCTATAACATACATTTCCAGGTCAGGTAATCCCCTGGCCAAGCTACACGGCTCCTCCATCTTGGAACGACATCATTTAGAGTTTGGAAAGTTTCTCTTGGCTGATGAGGTGAGAAAGAGGATTAAAATGACAGAACATATTCTCAAGTAATGCTAACATATGATTGACTGCTGCCTTCTGTTACACGATATATTTTCATTGCACCTACAAAGAACAAGTCTGCTGACACTGAAACATATTCCTATGTTCACATCTCTGCTCTCACCTGCAGTCACTGAACATCTACCAGAACCTCAACAGGCGACAGGTTGACCATGTGATTCACCTCATGGATATCGCCATCATCGCCACTGACCTGGCTCTTTATTTCAAGTCAGTAAAGTCTCTCATCTGCTTGCCCTCAACGTGCTTTTACACCTGAGTCTAACAGTAAGACCTCACTTTGTTAGGAAGAGGACCATGTTCCAGAAGATTGTGGATCTTTCACACACGTATGAGGAGGAGAAGAAATGGGTTGACTTCATGTCTCTAGAAACAACCAGAAAAGAGATCGTCATGTGAGTAAAAAAAGATAAAAACACATGCACGGTTCCTTTGTTTCTTGATGTTCTTCTGATCCTTTACATCTTTCTATCCTCAGGGCAATGATGATGACTGCATGTGACTTATCAGCTATCACCAAACCCTGGGAGGTACAGAGCAAGGTGAGAAGCCCAAAAATGATCAGCTGACTGATTAGTGGCCTGTTGATAAGCCTTACACTGGTGTTCTGATTACTGCTCCTGCTTTTAAAGGTTGCCCTGTCTGTAGCAGCGGAGTTCTGGGAGCAGGGTGACCTGGAGAGAACAGTACTGGAACAACAACCTATCGTGAGTTACCCTTTATTGCTGTGACTGTTTTATAGGTTTATCTGCTACTTCCAAACATGAAAGAGGAACGAATTACAGTGAAAACCGACAAAACTAAAATGAAAACGCATTCATTCTTAAGGCTGATTTAGACACTTGTGTGTCAGTCGTTGCGAGCATTTAAACTACAACATAGGCTTGGCTTCTATGTCCTTGTGTATCTAAGCCTTAACCTACCATGATTTGAACCCAAATTAGTGATCGGGCTTCAAGTTCAATTAATAATACTTATAAAAAATCACATAAATCTCACACAACTGACAATACGATCTACCCTACAGCACTTTAAGACAGTTGGTGTCTGGAAATTACTCTAATTCAGTGTGTGTGACTATTAAAACAGTCGAACCTGAAATAAAATGGAATTTCTTCTTTACACACCTGAGCCATGGTGGAGTGGCCGAGGTTTCACCCCCAACCAGTCAAAGCAGAAGGCCGTCCCCAGTGAGCCTGGGTCTGCTCGACGTTCCTGCCTGTTAAAAGGAAGGTTTTAGTCGCCGCTGTTGCAGGATGTGCTTGCTCATGGAGAATTTTTGGGTGTAAATTCATTGAAGGAGCGTGGTTCTAGACCTGCTCGACCTGTAAAGTGTCATGAGATAACTTCTGTTGTGATTTGGCGCAATATAAATAAAATTGACTTGACTTGACTTGACCCAGCTGCCCCAGGGACCATGTTGGAGTGTCCTTGAGCAAGATACTGAACCACAAATTACACCTGAGACCTTCATCATCTGTATATAAACGTGTTTGCAAGTTGGCACCTTGCCCCCTTCACCAGCAATCAATGAATGTGTGTGTGTGTGTGTGTGTGTGTGTGTGTGTGTGTGTGTGTGTGTGTGTGTGTGTGTGTGTGTGTGTGTGTATGAGTGAGTGAATGGGTTGTAAAAAGGTCAGTAGACAATAAAAGCCCAAGTCCATTTACCATTTTGTGGCTGCAGTTAGCTCATCGCTGCCACTGATGCTGATGCAGGCCGCAGTGATACAGTCTAGTAAAGCTTAAGAACCCAGAGTGATTCTTCCTGACTGCAGAACAAAGCAGGTACCATGATGTCCTGGAGTGAAGTTTATCACCGCTCTCGTTCCCTCCCTCTAGCCCATGATGGACAGGAACAAGGCAGCGGAGCTTCCCAAGCTACAGTGTGGTTTCATCGATTTTGTCTGCACATTTGTCTATAAGGTAATGTTTCATATTATATTCAGACTGTACATCCTTTTACTTCATTCATTTTCCTCAGACATCATTTGTCTATGATCCTTACTGTCTCAGGAGTTCTCACGCTTCCACCCTCAAATCACACCCATGTTGGACGGAATCCTAAACAACAGGAATGAGTGGAACGCTAAAAAGGAAGAATATGAGTCTAAACTCAAGGCCATAGAGGATGAGAAGGCTGCTAAGCAGGCGGCTGCAGCCAGTAAAGGTACAGTGATCAACTCCTGGAATGATGTTTATTAAAAACATTTGTATGATATGGTGGCCATCAAACTAAAACTGAAACTCAACAACAAAAATGTGAAATGTTCCTACTCACAAACATGTATTTGTTTTCTTGGTCCATCAGTTCCCGATAGTGGCGGAGGAGGCTCCAAGACCTGCTCAGTGTCCTAAAACAGAAGTGTGCACATTGACCAGCTTCAGTCTCACCGCCAAACAAGAAAATACAACAAAGTAAGGAAGAGGGGTCCAGGAGTGTAAGAGCGGTTCCCTGGTATTTCCGCGGTTGAACTGGTGTCCATCTGACAAGAAAACCTTGGAAAAAATCCTCAATGAGAAAGAAATGTTTTATACCTCAGACTTCTCCTCATAAAATGTTTCCTTCTCTAAAGGATAAATGTTATTGTGAATGGATGTGTGTGTGTGTGTGTGTGTGTGTGTGTGTGTGTGTGTGTGTGTGTGTGTGTGTGTGTGTTGCTTGCTGTGAGTCATGTTTGTCAAATGTACAGATGACCACAACCATTTTTGTTTAAAAGATATTCAAAACAAGAAACATGACAAAAAGGACACCCATGTACAGTCTGTATTATATAGGGAAAGTTAATATGCAGTTTTGTAATATAATTGTAATTATTTTTAAGTCCAAGAAATCTGTGGGGTAGTTTTTCATATCTTGTGCATTGAGGTTAGATTTATTTAAGGCTTCCGTGAAGAACAACATAGAATATAGAATGGCCAGATTAAAATGTTTTATTTTATTGTACAATTTATTCAGTGAATTGAATGTTTGATGCTCATTCCTTCCGGTCAACTACGATTTACAAATGAGAGTTTGTTTACTTGGACTGCAAGCCAAGCCAAACGTAGAGGTTTACTGCTAATACTATCGACTGTATCTATCTATGTGTGTGTGTGTGTGTATGTACACACACAAAGATATATATATATATATATATATATATATATATATATATATATATACACACACACACACACACACACACATATACTGTACATGTGTATATACATACATACATACATACATACACATACATGTGTATGTATACACATATATGCATATATATACACATATGTACCGGTATATATACACACACATATATATATGTAAAATGCAACATATTATGAGCTTTAGCTGATGATAGCTGCTTAAACATGATGCCTTTATACTGTACATATGTTTGAGCGTGTAGCCTCAGATATATTTTACAAATATAGTGATACACACAGCAAGTTGATATCCAGTTTTCTATAATAGACTGACTCTACCTAGATATTCTGGGGTTATAATTTTGTAGTTATCATTAAGTAAATCTTGAAGGAACACGCCAGTGTTTTGGGAAACAGGATATTGTCTGTCCTCCCCAGAGCCAGACAAGATGATTAGATACTCCTCTCTCCTATGTGCACGCTTTAGAGATCATGTATAGACCAGTCTACCGCGAGTTAGCTTAGCCCTATGAATGGTAGTGGATGGGAAATGTTGGCATACCTCTGTTCAAAGACAACAAATATTATTGAATAAATAAATGTAACTAAAGGTTTTCGGACCTGAGCAAGCAGGCCACAAGTATGTTAGCACATTCCATGCTCTACCATTCACTGTGTAAAGCTAACTAGCTACTCCGGGTCTCAGCTCACAAACGCAGCACAGAGGAGAAAATGGTAATCACCTTCTTGTCTGACACTGGGGAAGATGTTCCCAAAATCTGACATGTTCCTTTAAATGTAGTAACACAACAGCAGGACTAAGACTCTCTTAAACTGCTGCGAAGACTTCAAATATGTTGTCCTATATTAACATCTGCAGTGGTTCTATTGTGATACGATGTGAGAAACTGGAACATATGATCACGTGAACAGATTGGGCCTGAGACCTGAACCCTGGCTGAACCACTGTGCCACCAAGCCATTTTAATCACAATCCCTCAAGAACAGACTTTAAGGGAACACAAGCTGTTTGAAAATGCCCAGGAGTGGCAGCTTTGCTTCTTGTCAACATGTACACTTTCTCCCTGTAAATAGAAGAACATATTTTTCTAGCTAACACATAGATGTTTATTTTTGAGTTTGCGAGATTAGAGACTACTTCTTAGTTATTGACATACCACTGTATCCTGATAGCCTCTGCATACTGGTGTTTCAAGAATGGAGATCATGTACTATTAGGCAATAAATGCATCTTGAAAGTCCAGTGAATGTACCTTTAACATTCCTCATTTAATCGAGTATCAGTATTCTTAAGCTTCCTCATCGACACCACATGTACAAAAAGACAAATAAATGTATTTTTATGAGGTAACTGGGTGCTTTACTGCTGTCCTATTTTTAAATAATTTAATACTTCTATCTTTTCTAACAATTCTAAATCAAGTGGGATGACTAATCATTTTCAATTTTTAGTTCACTTCTGGCATCAATTGAGGAAACCCCACTTTAGTCTGTGTACTACTATAATGCAGTAGCATGCAGTGTATATTGTCATGTAAGCGTTCACGATGAAGATTACAATATTATGCAACGCACAAGAACCTTGAGGGAACACTTCTGTCCACACTGCACTTTCGACTACTGGTCCCTGACCCCAATCCTGGGATTGCTGCTAAACTAGGCCAGGATTACAACCACGCTCTTCCCTCAGACTGATCTCCTACTGAAGGACGGGTATGCGCACGCACACACACACACTCTGTCAGTGTTTCCATCAGAGAGGACATTACAATGGTGCGTTGGTGGGAAGTGTACCAGCGCTGTAAGTTTGCAGTGTTGTACTGGAGGCCTCAAGTTGACGTCTAGCAAACCCACAGGTCCGATCAGGAAGCAGACTTCAGTGATTTAATTGGTCAATGAACTGGAGGTTTAAACCACTGCTTTCTTAACCCAACATTACCAAAGTTAAAAAATGTCATGCACATCCAAAACCAGTGCTGGCCTGAAACACAAATGTATGTAAAGTACAAGTATGGCCATACACCGGTAGCTCCCTGAAGCGGTTTGACTCTGCCCTTCTGATTCGGAGGCTCACACAGTGCAGCTTTACAAACAGATAATAGCTGCTAACAGAATAATGGATAAAGACTTCTCTATTGCAACGAGGAAAGTCTGTTTTCTGCCTGTTAGCACTAGTAACTAGTGATGTCACCAAAGCTGAAGACTGAGAGCTAAACTTTCACTCATTTGGTGTTAAATTTGAGGTGAGAAAAAAAAAAAAGAGAAACAACACTTCATTACATAAATTTTTTTTTTTATTGAGTTTGGTACATGAGACTGGTCATTTAAAAGGTGCTGTCTGAGTTTGCTGCAAAGAGGACACAGAAAGAGAAGAGAATATTTACAAAATACAGATTTCACATTGCAAAATATTTTACCTGAGTTTAACATCAACGTTACCTTCAGCCAGTGGTTTACAGATGTGCTCCTGCTCTTCTTTTCTTCTTCTTCAATCCTCCTCTCCCCCACTCCAATGGGCTTCAGGTACTCTGAATGCTGGACGTTATTTCAAAACAAACCCTGAGCTTTAAGAACAGAGATCAACCATTTTGAAAGAGTGTGTCTTCATCACATTCAGCAGTTTGCCCACCAGGGAGCACTGATGGGTTGGTGTCGCTGCAGTAAAACAGTCCTCTCAGCACAAGGATACAATATAAATCACTAACTAAAATCTTTAGAAAAAAAGAAAAAGATAAGACAGGGCATTTCAGAACAAGATTGTAGCGAAATCTTTGAGATAAATTAGAAAACGACCCATACTCTGACATTTACCTCAATTTTTGACCATTAAAGCCTTTTCAGAGCTGGACATTCAAAGTCAAGGTTTGACAATTGCCTGCTTAACACAGTAACATTACAACTTAAATGGCAGATTAACATTGCTTGTAATATTATTTGGTCTTTTCCGTCTTAGTTTACTTTCTTTTTTCCTGCTACCTCGCTGCCCCAGACGGCCAGTATGCACAACACTAAGCCAGCGAGCAGCCAGCTGAACGTAATTTAGCCATCATGATAACGCCTTCAATCTCTCTACTAGCCTCTTCTGCTGGTTTAGGAACGCACCACATCTCTGTTTGAATACTGGCACCGAGCAGAACCTGGTGAACCAGCTGTCAAAGACGCAAATGGAAACATCAGACAAAGTCCGGTGTCCCTCTGACATTTCAGCTACGGGCAGAATAACGCTGGGTGGTGAAGTGAAAAACAGAACTAACGTTATAAAGTAAGTAACTGTGATAAATAAATTAGCAGTAGAAGTTTTTCCGTCTTCTTCAAGTCAACCCTCTCAATGTCATAGCACTAAGCTAGCTTACATGCTAATAAAAACAACGCACGCTGTCACTTCGGGGAATGAACCACCTCTTTAGAGCGTAACTTGTAAAACGTTTCCTTTAATTTGCTTCAACACAAATTGAACAATATTTAAACAATTGTCTCTTACCGTAATGAGCGGCGACACCGCAACCGGAGGTATCGTAGAGACTCGTGCTTGGGACTTCCGGTGTTTTGTCGAGTTCTGCTACCTGAGATATTTACTACTTTGTGAATTTGCGCATGCGTACGACCCGCAACCTTGCTCTCGTGTGTGGTGACTTTGATGTACCGCCACCGTGTACTCTGATGCTGAGATAAGCTAGGCGACCACTAAAGGGATATTTATAGGTTCCTGGACAATAAGGCTTAACCTACTTATTCTGGTACTATGAGATTAAATCAGCCGTAGAGTCAAGACAGACGTCTGAGCGACATGGTGGAATGTATCACTGTGCGCTTTTATCTGTTGCTCTCGTTAGCGACTCTAAAAGAGGTCGATCAATAGACTTATTTGAGATGGGGCTGCACAGTGCATCAGAACTGTATTGTTATCACGATATAATCTTAGCTAAAGGCAGAATGTGGCACTGCAGAGATTTCCCAACCTTCAAAATTCATATTCAAAGAAAACATCTTTGGTATGGATCTCCACAAAAATCCCACAATCATCATTTCAACATGGTCTCCAATTAAAATGCAAATAATGGCACAAGAATTCTGCTTCTATCTTAAGCTGTAAGTCATATTAGAATTGCAGTATCAGTCAAATTAATGCCAGTTAGATATTTTTTCAAATTCTTTCAGTCCTGAAATCAAAAATTATGATTCTGTCAGCGAGAGCTGGGCAACACATTATTGAGAACAGACTCTTTCTGACCAGGGTTAATGTGGTTCATGCTTTCCCTTTCATAACTCAGCATATTTACAGCACAGTGCTTGTCAGAGAACAAGAGGACATTGAAAAGTGTATAAAATAATGGTTGAAAAATCCAGATCGAAGTCATTATTATGATATTGATTTGAAATTTTATTGGCCAGTTCTGCCCAAGATGTCAAAACTATAATCCAGCTGGAGACCCTGCAGGAACACAAGAAGAGGGAAAGGAAACTCCTCCCCTCTGTTTGCAGTCACTGAACACTTCAGTTTGCTGCTGTGTAATGGAGTGGAACAGTTTTGGTTTAGTCCCAGCAGGAGTGAGGGGTTAGCGGGGATGGAGGCCACAAAGAGGCAGCCGGTGAAACAGCATCCGACGGAGTTTTACGGTCTCCTGCATTAGTGGAGTGTTCAGCAAAATTAAAAAAAAAGACAACTAAAACCCTCGATAAAGTGGAATATATTTATATATGCAGTGCCTCTCACCTCTGAATACTTTATATGTGAAGTACTTGTTGATGTGTGTTTCACTCTCTTCCACTAGATGGTGACATATGACTACAGCTGCATCCCTGCTCCTGCTGGTTCTTCTCTACTGGCCATCGACAGGACACCTTACAGGACGAGGCTTTAGCATTTTACAGGGTAGAACTTTAGGTGTATTACAAACGACACAAAAAGATCACAAGCTGCCATTAAACCCCAACTCATTAGCGGCATTTACATTATTTTCTGCAGGGTTGTCAAGGTTTGCTATACTGCTGTTTAATTGAATGTGTAAGAAATAATGTATAATCACAGATTTCAATTGCTTGACGACCAAACTTTTCTTTATTTTAATTCTATGAGCTCTAAACCCTGTCTCAGTCAGTTATAGCTGCATGTGTTTAGATCCAGGTTTTCACAGCAGCATCATCCGATTTTCTTTTGGTCTTTGTGACCTCATCAAGCAGGTTTATGCAACAGCCCAATCAGAGGCATTGATCTGGTTCTGTGATTGATTGCCCCCCCCCCCCCCCCCCCCGGAAGGAAGCTAGAGCCGTCCGGGGGTGTGGTAGTGGTGTGGTTGATGTGCGCTGGTGACGCTGTGAAGCCGAGTGGAAAGTCATTTGTCACTTCTAGGAAACACACCAGAACACTTTGATTCCTAGTGACCTCTGTGGGACTCATGACGTGTGGTGTTGTAGAGAGGCATTCACAGAGTAGGGGCATATCCAGACGTGTTTTCATTAAACTGTAATCTAACTGTAGTTTGATTTCTGAGCATCAACACAAATAAAACAACAAGAGATGAGATTAGTGTGTGTTTGTGTGTGCATGTGTGCTTGTTTTACAGAGAGAGAGTTAGAGAGAGAGAGAGAGAGAGAGAGAGACTATTAGTATTCACTATCAGGTGGAAAAAGTGGAAACTCCATCAGGTGGAACTAAGATCTGCAATCATTTGATTGAACTCGAATTTGTGTGTGTGTGTGTGTGTGTGTGTGTGCGCGCGCGTCAGGGGAGCGTCATCTCAGGGAGAAGGCTGAAGAACAAGATTTGTGAAAGATTTTTCACCCCAGCAGAGAGGCAGAGGGAGGCAAAAAGAATAAATGAGAAAGGGGACAGAGGAGGAAAAAAGAAAGTGTAATTGTGTTCTCCAGCAGTCCATTAGCGAAGGTACTAATGGATGTAGTGAAAAGGTGAACTGGAGAGGCAGCAACTGGGTAAGTGGGCTTTTTACCTCAAGGTGGCTCTTTTGACCCGGGGGGGGGGGGGGGGGGGGGGACAGAGAAAAAAAATTAAAAATAAATTAAATATTTGAGGTCAGTGTTAAAAGTCACCCATTCATTTTAGTTTGAAGGTTGTATTAAAGTGATTCTTCACCCTAAGAAATGTATTTTTCTTTCAGGGACTCACGATGTCTTGCACTGAGCTGTTTCTGACTCCAGAATGCAGCAAGAGCCAGCCACGTGTATTTAGCTTGAAGCTAAATGGTGAAACTGTCTTTTACAGCGCTTTGATTTGATCTATAAACAAACAAAATAAAATACTTCCTGTTTGGCTGGCATGATCTATAACAGCTGCTCTCTCCACCACAACCCCGAGCTGTTCGAGCAGCCCCACAACTTCCGGCTGCAGAGATGCAGCGGAAGGTGAGAATTGTATATTTTTTCTTGAGGATTCCAAAGGTATAGAGGTTTTTGATTTAGGTTTAGATTATTTAAGAAAGCTGGAAATCCTACGATATAGACAGCCTCACTTTTTATTGAGCCATACATTTTCTTGTTCCACAATAACTACATTGAAATTAAATTGTTAAAAAAAAAAAAATTCCAAACAATGGCTTCATCTATAGTTTACTTTTAGGTTACAGTTGGTACCCAACACTACAGAAGCTGAGAAAGGCCAACCTTGTGTTCAGAATTTGTATCCTATTATCTTGTGACAACAAGACATATAACAGGATTTGACCTTGGCATCATGAGATGAGGAGCTCATCAAAACTGATTATTTCATCCTGTCAGAAGAACTTGTTATCTTGTATTCATGATAACTGGTTACCGAGTAGAATTGAAATTAATTGTAAAAATGGCCTCCCTTGGCTTCCGCACAACCAAAATAAAAAGCAAGCAACAAAAAAGCAAAAGGCAAAGCATATCTGATAAAGTTTTGGGTTTTTTTTTCTCTAAACAAAAGGTGTTTTATGCAAAAAATACAATAATGTACTATGGATGCCTGGTCTCCTGAGGTACTGCTAAGGACTGCTGCATTGCTACCCACAGGAACCAACACAGATGGATCAGCACACACATCGGAGCCTGTCTCCATGAGTGCCGTCAGACAAACATTAGCACCAGCGTTCCTGTACCTTGAAAACAACTAGATATCCATGAAGAGACAATTTAAGAACAGCGGTAGGTCGGCATCTCTGACTCGCATCCGTCTGGAATGAAACTTGATCTGATTCTTTCACTTAGCCTCTCTCTCTCTCTCTCTCTCTCTCTCTCTCTCTCTCTCTCTCTCTCTCTCTCTCTCTCTCTCTCTCTGCGTCTGTTCCTTCTGTGCCTCCATTCATCTTTTTTTACTCATTCATACTCGTTCATTCAGCAGGCAACAGTTAAAAAAAAAAATCTATGAATGTACTTATGTATGGGGCTGCTGCCATGGAGCTGGAGCTGTCTCTACCAATAAGGATTCCCCTGTGTGTGTGTGCTCGCGTGTGTGTGTGTCTGTGCACAAAGGGTGGGGGAGAAGCTGTTTTTTCTCTCCCATAATGCTTTGTGGAGTGGGATGGGATGTAGAAAAATGAGTCAGTGAGGATCCTATTGTACTGCTGTGTGTGTTGCTCAGAATGACAAAACCATGTTTCCTGAAAAATGCTCTTTTTTAGTTTGGATTTTCCCTTTATTATTCAAAAACAACAACCATTCAAGCGCCCAAAGTTCAAATCCACTCCGTTTGTGATGTTTTCGTGATGCCCCAATCATTTTTCGGAAGATATTTATGTGTCCTTGTCAAAGATAAAATAACATCTTCAGCACTTTACATTTTAGATGGCCACCCAGGCAACACGCCTCCCATCTCAACTGCTATCAGACATGAGCAGCACTAAAAGACATCCTTCGTAGTTTCTGAAACTCTTTTTGAGCGAGCGATCGTTTTATTCGCGAATTCAGCCAAAATAGCAGTTGATGTCTTTAAGTGTTCGGTGATTTCGAGAGGCGACATTGCAGCTTTTAAATCACTAGTTTTTGCAGATCTGGGCGGTAGCATAAGCTTGTTTCCTATGAGACAAACGTTCATGTCTCATCTCGCTCTCGCCCAATAAAACACATCAACTTTCTAGTAAACTAACACAGCATTGATCGCCTCCTGAGTGCGGCCATCTTGCCCCTCTTCCCACTTCAAACTCTGTAACACAGTCGTCCATCATTTTGCATATTGCTGAAAATAAGTTTTGTAGAAAACAAATGCTCATGAGATCAGTTCAAAGATAACAATGAATTAGACTGCGAATGCATGATTTTAATATCAGTGCAACTAAATGTGTGCTTCTTCTGTTACTTCTGGCTATCTGCACGATGATGTTTAATGAGGAGAACCTCGAATTTTGACGCTTGTTAGCAACTGCCAGGTTTAAAAGAGATAAATTCTTTCAAATGCCATATTCACAGATGTATAATGTGTTTTTAGAAAAAAAACATGAATCTCTTAATTTAGTCACAATCATACCAGTAAATTTCATCTAAGACATTTAACCAAAAACCCATATCAACTTTCAGGCGATGAAACATGGTCATTCACCAATTCTGATGTATGTTCAGGTTTTGGGCTCATTCCTTCACCGCTCTACTGCTCTACTGTCACTGACTGGCTGGAGGATCAGGGGTGTTTGTATTTTCATATTATTTATTGACAAAAAATGTATTTCATACACAGAAGACTGAAGGGTCTTATTGGCATTTTGTGTTTTATTTTGTGTCTCAAGTCCTGCACAAAGTGAACCTCCCTCATTACTGAGAAGTAAGCTATCTGTTTGCTCTATCCGTCCATCCTACTGTTTTTCTTCCAGTCTATTTCACTTCCTTCGTATCTCTCTCTTCTCTTCCATCTGTCAGTCTTCCTGGGGGACAATTTGTCTGTCTTCCCTGATGGTGCCCAGCTCCTTTTCTTGCCACCTGCCTGTTTGATTTAATAACTTCAGTCCTGTTACATAACTACAGTATAACCCAATCATCATTTTTGTGTATGTGCGTGTGTGTGTGTGTCTGCACATATCATCGGCCACTGATTGTGTGTGTGTGTGTGTGTCCCTGCACATATCAATCATCAGCCACTATTTGTGTGTGTGTGTGTGTCCCTGCACATATCAATCATCAGCCACTATTTGTGTGTGTGTTTGTGTGTGTGTGTTCTTGTATTGCTACATATTGAGGACTAGAATACGTATTTAACCAACAGAGTGAGGACATTTTTGGAAAGTGAGGACATTTTAGCCGGTCCTCACATCTTCAAAGGGCCGTTTGAAGGTCAAGACTTGGTTTTAGGGTCGAGGTTAGAATCAGGTTCAGATTAGGTTTAAGGTCAAGGTTCGGGTCAGGCAGTCAGTTGAGATGGTTATGTTTAGGGTGAGGGGCTAGGGAATGTATTACATCAATGAAAGTCCTCACAAAGATATAAGTACAAGGGTGTGTGTGTGTGTGTGTGTGTGTGTGTGTGTGTGTGTGCTTTTCCAGTTGGAGCAAACAGTAAAGCTGGCAAGTTAACATCTTAACAGCCAAACGCCCACACAGACCCTGGCCTTACATTAATCGGAAACACTTCCAAACACAGATAAAAAGCCAAAGCTCCCTCTGTGTTGTGCTGCTGGTCTCAGATAGATGCACAAGCAGGGAGTTTCCACATTGTCAACATAAAATACTGACACACATCCTTTTTCATTTACAGGGGAAATATGAAACAATAGTAAGTGTTTTATTTTAGCTTTGTCTTTTTTTTTTGTTCAAGTAAATCCACCACTTAATGTATTCAGCAACCCTACAAGTGAACAGACTATAAATATTTATTATACAGTTATATTATAGAAGTAAATGACTGTAATGATTAAAAAAAAGTAATTGATATCAGGTATCAGTTAGCTTGTTTAGCTCATTCAGTCCCATTAAGACTGATAATGGTTTTAATTTCATTGTTTCTATAAGATGCCAGAGTTTCAAATGCTAACATGCATGGAAAAACTTGACTTGTAGCTGTGCTGCTGAGTAACTGGAATATATAAAAGATTTTATGACAAATCTTCTGACATCAAATAAGAAAACTCAGAAAATATCAGTGTAATGTCGAAACCTATAAAAGAGATGCTTAGGATTGTATGAAAATCCAGCATTCAGTATGGCTGCCACAGGAAGTTAGCAACAGCAGCTAAAAATGGCTGAAAACACAGTGGTCCTCATTTATCAAACGAGCATACGGCCGAAAACAAGCGTTAGCTCTCTCCACACCGCATTTTTTTTTTGCTTGCCTTTTATACCTGATTTCAGGCTAACAAACAAAACCAAACGGTGCGTGTCTACCAGACTCATGGGTGTCTCCACTTCAGCCCCTGAAAAGATATTTTTCTCTGGCAGCTTGCATCTCTTCATGTCGTAAACTCTAGGGGTGCAGCTTCCATTTATAGGGGCGTGATTATGATAATTAAGATAGATTTCAGCCGCCGAATTTATCAACAGCCGCTCGTTCTTACGATGAGATTGGTGTGATACGCATGTTTCGTAAATCACATGTGAGTCCTGTTGCGTGCTGATTTCTCCGCTCATATTTGCACTGGTTTGTACGCTCTTTAGATAAATGAGGGCCAGTGTCCCTGAAGTCCACTGAAGTGGACATTTGTTCCCATTTTAGCATGTTTGATAGCTTTTACTGGATTGCTCAGGAGGACTTCCTCTCTGTGAATCTCAGTATTGCAGCGCTGCATTGTCTGCTGCTACACTACACTGTTTCTAATAGTACATAAAACTATTAGAGGGATGTAGCAGAGAACACTAATATTCTCCCTCTGTCTCTAACTGTCTCTCTCTCACACACACACGTAACCACACATATGCACACACACACACACACACACACACACACACACACACTGGATGCACTAATGCTTCCTGCTTCCTTTAATCAGAGCTCAGGTTTCAGGACGACAGGATGCATTAGTGGTGAGAGGGAGTGAGATGGCCTGCATCAGCAGGTTGTTGACAAACCGCCTGGATACAGCCAGGATGTGTTTATTTAAGATATATTTTAGACAAACTACATGGGAAAGTTACAGCATGACATGGAGAGTTAGACAACAGCGTCAAACTGTAGGAAAGATTTATTTACAGTGGACAACAACATGGAGGGGAATCCTGGTCAGATAGTCAGATAGGGATCAGAATCAAAAAAATCTGTTCCAGTTGAGAATCAGTTCTATACAGTCGGATGTATAAGGATCATCTCAGAGCAGTTCCTTCTGTCGTTACAAAAGAATGAGGAACTTATGCACCTCCTCACTACTGGGAGCCTGTGATGTGAAGGAGTATTTGGCGAGGGGAAGAAACGGTCCTATGGTGTTTAATTAAGGAACGGATGCATCAGCCCCTGCCCACTGCCTCCCTGCCTCCAAAGTCACAGTAGTCAATTTGGCTTCAGAGCAAGTGGTGAGCTCTGGGAAGGATAATCCTTTGCTCTTGGATACCGATGTGCATGAGTTTTATTAACACAGTCCAAAGTAAACATGGCTTCATTTGTGAAGCTAAGATGAAAACAGTGTTCACTCTTATCCTCTTTTACAACGCTAGAACACAGTGTTCAAATCCAAAACTCACTTGAGTGTTCTTGTATGTAGAAAATCAGCTGAAGTCGTGCTTCACCCAAAAAGTGTATTTTTTACTTGAAATACTTTCATGTACTCATAAATTGGTGTCTTGATCTCACAAAGACATTGTGTCACCACTGTATCACTTCTTTGTGTCTCCAGAATGCATATAGAGCTAGCAATGTACATTTAGCTTGAAGCATGGCGTCCCATCTCCACCAATTACAAGAGCAAAACTGTGCAAAAGTCCATGTCTTTTTTTTATCCAGCTGGTTGCTCGGTAATCCACAAACACTTTAATTTGTGCTAAAAACAAACAAACCAATAACCCCTGCAGTGAGTCACTACTGTGAACAAGCACTTCAGCTTAGAGCTAAACATACACAGCTATATTCTGGAGTCACAAAGAATTTTTAAAAAATGTCTTTATGAGCTTATGACACATATTTCTGAGTACTTGAAAGGCAAGCTAGATTTTTTTAGTATGACTTTTAACCAGCCAGCATCAAATATGTCAAGAGGAGTGTTTTATCATCTTTTAACAAAACTCTTGTTTGTTCAATTGTTTTCTGCTTCTCTGTGCCTCTACTCATACATTTCCTTTTTTTTTTTTTTAATAATCCATTCTGTTTTTGCATGTACAGTTGTTCAAGGTAAAGAAGAGTTACATGGACTTAAATAAGAAGCTGGAATGCTGAGATGTTGACTAATTGGGAGGACGAAGCAAAAGAAAACAAAAGCATTGATGAGCGATACAGGCTGCTAGCTAGCTAGCTAGCTAATTCCAGATTATCACCCACCGACTGTTCAGTAAAACGATGAAAGCTTGACTGTGTGTGTGTGTGTGTGTGTGTGTGTGTGTGTGTGTGTGTGTTCATTAGTAAAAATAAGATGGAGAACCAGAGATTCCAGGTACAGACTGTCCCCAAGAAATCACCTGCAAGTCCCCATTGCCCATTCTCCATTGTTGTTTACATACTCAGGAGACACAGAGACATGCACAAGAACATAAAAAGACAGGACAGGTGTGTCACAGGTATAGCAACAGGAAGGCTTTCGTTGTGGGGTGTTCCCTCAGGACGCCTGTTTGGAAACCTTGACTTCAGGGATTTAAAGGGTGACACCGACTTGAAAACAACTCAAACGCTAACTCGTAGCTGTTGCTGAAGTGCCTCCGTCAGGCTCTCTCCTCTGGCACACATGCAGTTTAAAGTGAGACCATCTAAGTTCTATGTTATATTCAATATAAGGATTTCAGAAAAAGTTTATTCACGTGATCTTCTCTTTTCTGACGTTTTTACTGCTATCAGCATTGCTTAGATGAACCTAGCTAACAAAGCATCCCATTAAAAAAGCCCAGTATGGGAACAGTTTATTCAAACAAGGCAACAAAATGTAACTAACTTTAACTAAATTTAACTTACTGATTAGTTTATAGTTAAAAGTAGGCGACTAGCACTGTGCTGTAGCACACTGAAGTGATACTTCACCAAAAGATTACAGATAGACAGATACAGATACAGATAGATGTCTCAAGCTTACCCTCTGGCTTCAGGTTTTTGTAAATCCAGAATGCAGACAGAGCCAGCCACATTGACGCTAATGGCAGCTAACAACGGCTACAGCAACAAAACAAGAGAAAAACAGTCCAAAAGTGTATTTTTACAGACTCTGAAAGCCATCATCGTATTCATAACTTCTTCATCAAGCCATTGGAGCCAATTCTTCCAGGTCGACACTACCTAGTTTGTTTAAGCTCAAATCAGAGTGTTTGAGGACACCTGAGAATGCAGCTGGATAAAGAAGATTTATATAATACGGGCAATGCAGTTTGTAAAAAGGACGTTTCCGGCCAATTTTGCTGTTGTTAACAATCAGTTGCCATTAGCTTCAAGCAAAATACAGTTACCGCATTCTGGAGTGACAGAGAAGCGATGCAGGATGGAAAGAACATCCTCGTGAGCTGAAGACATCCTGCCAGTACTAAAAAGGCAAAACACTTTTTCAGTGAAATATTACTTTTAATGTGGTACACTGTACCACACTAGCCAAATTAAGCTTAACTGAAGAGAAGCATCAAGTTACTTTAGTTGCATTTTTGAATAACATCTTCCCACACTGAGCTCCAGGAAGCACTTTTTCTTTTTGCTTCCTTCAGCTGTTAGCTGATGAAGCTGTTACCAGTGTGTATGCAAATTAACCAATAGACCACATTTTACTGGTCCAAAATACAATATATTGACATCCTTGAACCCCTAAAATTAGCTTGCTAATGAACTGCTCTTTCTTTTTGGGAATTATGTGGTAGAATACAACAGTTAGGTAGTTAGCCAGTCGTGTCATTAGGAGCCTGTCAGAGCAGATACACAACTAGATAAATAATAGTAAAGAGGAAAAAAAATACTCATCCTCACAGTTGCTCTCCTGTTCTGTGAGGGCATTGGAACGCAGTGGAGGATTAGCAACCAGTCAATATTTCCCATCTGACCATGAAATCATTCTGGCAGTCAAA
Source organism: Aulostomus chinensis (assembly GCF_037954235.1). Taxonomy (NCBI): domain Eukaryota; kingdom Metazoa; phylum Chordata; class Actinopteri; order Syngnathiformes; family Aulostomidae; genus Aulostomus; species Aulostomus chinensis. Next base: position 13,174,493 of record NC_141338.1, read on the forward strand.
CGCTTCAAATATACAGAGGAAAATGTATCTTTCTTTTTACTTTCTTTTTTTTTGAGACACAATTATCCTGACTTCATTATTCGTCAGGTCTAATGCACATCACTTCTCTATGAATGTGGCTACAAAGAGCAGATGAGAGAGAAGGACGGCAGCAGACTGCATGAGTCAGCCAATGAGAGGTTTATCTCAGCAGTCCATATCTGTTGAGTCAGACCGTTAACCCACACATTTAATAGACACTGGAAGATCTCAGTCACCAAGACAGCATCGATCGAGATTATTAAAGCTGGATGCGCAGCATTTTAACATGGAAATGAACATTCCATGCAGTCAAGCCTTCACCAAACGAGGTCACACAATGCTTATTGAGTTTATTGCTGCCTGCTGAATCTAACTGCATTTCACTGAATATGGAGTTTTTTATACGTGGCTGTCAGTCTTCTTCCAACTTTATGGATAAATCTCCTCTCACTTTCCAAACTTCATCCGAGCAGATCAAGTTCTGAGGCTGAAATGAGTCATTTGGCGGTGCCTGTGTGACATGCAGAAAAAAAAATGCATCTGCCGTTTTACAGTTGCAACAATGACGACAGTCACTGTTGCTCCAGAGAAGCCAGCAACGCAGGCATGTTCTGCTGCAAGTTATTCAAAATGCAGCAGTGAGGACTCCGTGCTATACACACACATACTCACACACACTAATGAACAAGCGCACACACACGCACGCACGCACTCACGCGCGTGTCACTGTAAATATTGATTGGTTGAATGGAACTGAGGCGAAATGTTCCCAGCTGTTTAATGAACAGCTGTCTTCTCTATCAGCTCTGCTGGATTACCTATTTTAGATCACTAGAGGCTGATTGTTATGGTGAAGCAAACGGCAGGAATGTGAGATAATGTGGCGCAATATTCTTGGACCAATGCACATTAAGTGAGCTTAGTCTTATAAAGACAGAGGTCTGCTGTTTGGATCATTTACTGATTACTGACTGATTAATTAGCAAAGGCCGCAGGAATAATGGAAGTCATGCAATATCAAGGATATTTTATATAAAAATACAGTACAGTAAGCTACATATTCAAACTGACATCAGAGTTTTGATGTGTACATCAAATAGTAAAGGCCGGTGAGGGTACTTGATGTCTTCCTGGTAGACCTACCTGCCAAATATGTACGACATCATCATGTTTAAATTAGTTTTAATGACCAGACATTGTGTGATAATATCGTGCTGCTGTTGGCATCAGCTGATGAGGTGGTCCACCAGAGTGGCCCAGGACCCATTTGTATTTGCATCATTAAAAGGATGTGGCCACACGTGGTGCAGACAACCTCCAAACCACAGTTGCTTTATGTTGACTGAATGCAATCCACGTCCAGTACTTGCTGGTAAGCAACTTACACCAGAAAACTACTGCAGCTCCAAAGAGCTCTCAAGAGTTTAGAAAGGAATACAGTATTGTACTGTATCATGATTAAATCAGCAGCTTGGAAGTCAAACTGAGAGGAATATTTCATTTATGGTGTGATATGATATGATATTTGCAGCAAACGGCTTTGATTCAATCTGGACACAGGGATTTTTTTTTTTTCTATTTCTGAAAACCTAAGAGAATGTCATATTTTTTGTTGTCCAATTCCAGTTTTTGTCTTAATTTGTAAATATCTCTAAACATAGTCCAAGAAAGACCAGCAAACACATTTACTAGTACGTGAAAAAGCAGATAAATACATACACCCGCCATCCATCCATCACCTTGTTGAGGTTTATTTTGCATTCGAACCTCGTTTCTCTTTGCAGACTGTTATTACTTTTTGGCTGATGGTGTCTGATTGGCTGTCAGCAACCTGACCACTTGCACATGCCACCACACACACACACACACACACACACACACACACACACACACACACACACACACACACACACACAAAGGCAACACATAGACACACACACACACACACACACACACACACACACACACACACACACGCTTACAAGGGCGTGACCAGAGTGAAAAGTAAACTGCAGGGATATAGGTCAGAGATGTGACTCATCGCCTTCCTCCAGCTTTCTTCCCACCCCCATCCTCATCACCCTTCCTCCATTCCCTCACTTCTCCCCTCCCATCTACTTTCCCCAGTAACCCCCCACCCACCCACTCACCACTCATCCCCATCAGAAAAATCTTCATTCATAAAGTAGAGGGAGGAGGGGCAACTGCATGTGGTGACTGGGATAGATCTGTGTTGCGACAGAATCAGCCAGTGGAGAGTCCTGACCGTGATATTACCAGCTGTGAAATGTAGAAAGGAACATGAAGAGAACATGGATCCACCTTCTAGAGGAAGTGTAACATTAATTATGAAATGATGGGGACAAGTGTTGTTTAGCTCTGCTGTGGTGTAAAGAAAATATTTTTAAAAATCTCCATTTGGTACAACCGATTTTATGTCTAAAGGTAGGACTTGCATGTGTTTGTGTCGCTATTGACGCCAACTAAGGTCTTATAACTAAATGTTTGAGCCCAGCTTGGCAACTAAAAGGTGTTGCATTGCTATTTTTTAACCTGTAAAAGAATAAACAACCTAAAACTGTTATGGGGGCTGTATCTTTGCAAGTTGTTCAGCGTTGGCACAGGCTCTGTAGCTCTGCCAAGTGTTGTTTTTCTGCTTTCTTTTTTTTTTAACCATTTTGTTTTTGCGCAGGACATTGTTACTTACACCCCCACTGCTTTAAATACAGAAAGTATGTTCTGTTTGTGTCAACGCAGCGAAGAGCAAAGAAATCACAATACATCCAGAGAAGTGTTGTTATTCTCCTCTGGTTCATGTACCTGTTAAAGCACTACGACTGCCGTTTGGATTCTCCGATGCAGAACCCCGACTACAAATAGCTGCCTGTCCCCCTCCTCATCGTCTCCTTTACCCAACTGGATCTGACCAGATCTGACAGGAGCAACACCCCATAGGGATGCCCTCTATGATTAATGGCGTATCTACTGTTGAGTTGTGCAGAAAAGAAAAAAAATTGTTTAATCTGCATCGGTACGACAAACTGAAGCTCTCAGCTTAATGTGTCTCCTTGGAAGTCACAGAAAAAAACGGGGGGGGGGGGGGTATTCCCCTCCCGTGTATAATACAGTTATCATCTTGGGAAAGCCGAGGAGTGTGCATCTGGCAGATATCCTGCCGCCGAATACACAGTGAAGACAAAATAAATGACTCATCCTTGCATTGTTAAATCTGACATGATATTGTTGAATCATGCTCGTTCTTGCCCTCATTTAAACGACTCGTTCATCACATTTAAAACAAAAGATCCACACATCAGGCATCTGTATTTTTGGGGATTTTACAGGAAAATCACTGAAAAAGTTAGAAAATAACACTTGAATGCTCATCAAACGCAGATTTAAACCCTGTGATTCCATCACTGCCTGCAAACCTGCCCTTCACACACACACACACACACACACACACACACACACACACACACACACACACACACACACACTCACATCCCACCCCTCCACCACCTAGCAACTGCCACTGCTTAGCAACAGTTCATCATATCAACACTGACTTGCCTCCTTTTAGTATGCAAGTCTCATACACACATGCGCACACACACTCAAACACACACACACTCTAACCTGGTTATTTTTGAAAGCGTTCAGTAGGCAGTGAAGCACACGACATCTGAATCGCATGTAGAAGATGCCAGGGGGTGTTACAGAGAACGCCGCCAAATTTTAAATAACCTGAATAATTTTTAGCCCACCAATCATCAACCAAATTAGAATAATTCAGATAAAGAATGAAGATTTATTTGCTTTTTTATTCATAGTCCAATCAGTATTTTGCAAATGTCCTTAAATCTTTTCAGTGCAGTAGAAAGTTGATTAGGAGTGGGTCAAGAATCAATCATATATATGGTATGAGACTGGTAGACATGAATATCATGTTACATTGTTATTTGCTGGGTGTTTCAAGTATAAAATGTGAAAAAAAATTCATAGAAGTTTAGCTGATTCCACAGATTTGTCTAACATGAAACGTTCTGTTGTGTAAATGTTAGTATTTAATTTTCTAACGGTTTCCTCAGCTTGTTGTCAGTTTGGGGGGGGGGGGGTGTTACTTTGACTTTCAGCCACTAACCCACTCTCACATTTTCAAGTTTATTTGTATTGTTTAAATGAAAACTCATAACTAAAAAGTTTTGCATGGTAAAAATAAATGTCTTCAATAAGTTAACATATCAAAGGAGAATACAATTATTTAAAAAGAAGACATTTTTTTGGTGTTTACTCTTTTCCATCCTCCCCAGCGCCAGACAAGCAAGACAGATACCTTCCTTTGACGGAGTTGTGCTAACACTGCCCATTCACTGCTATTCATTGCGCTAAGCTAACTAGCAGTCAGCTGGTCTCTGAGGGTCTCAGCTCTCTTATGCTCACACAGAGGAGAGAACAGGATCTGTCTTTTTGTCTGACTCTGGGGGGGATGATTCATATATCTATTTCCCCCCAAAACTGATGTGTTCCTTTCATAAAATGGGAAGGAAAAATTGCTAAACAACGACACTTAGCACTCAAATATAACAAAACAATTAAAGGACAACAGTCATATATTTTCTATCATCACTAAAATATTTCAGCAGCATGATGTTTTTACTAAAATGTGAGATCAATTCAGTGTGAACCTGAACCTGCTCCGTGACAGTGTGAATGAAGCCTGAAGTGTGTTAACATGTATGAAATGTAAAATATGTTGCTGTCTATAATCAGCTACGTCTCACAAAGATGCTTTCATTCTTCTGTGAGCCCCCCCCCCCCCACACACACACACGCACACACACTTGCAGACAGGAATATTATTCTTCTCACTCAGTTGTCTTTCTTTCTCTCTCTCTCTCTCTCTGTCAGCCTCACACACACACACACATTCACAAACACAGACATATATCACACTATCCAGAAAATGGGGTTCTTATGAACAGAGCGCTATGACTCACTGCACTTCATCCATTAGCTGATTCTCCCATTCCACAATTTATAACAGACGAGAGCAACTTTGTCCTCGTGCGAACAAGGACACGTGGCTCCATTTGATTGTTTTGTTCGGCTTTGTCGTGCAGTCTTTTTCCCCTCAAGCGAGCGCACAGTAAGCACCGAAGGTGTTTCAGCTCATCTACGCTTTTATGCTGTGCTAGCGTAGCCTATATTGTCCTGTAAAACAGAGAGAATTGACCTTTATGACAGATTGTATGGTGAAACCAGCTAAACTAGCTAGGAAAAGAATACACTTTTAAGCAACACGTGGCATTACATTTGCTACTTTTCACTTGCCTCTACTTAAAAAATAGCAATCAAATATTCATTATTATGGCCAATTATCTAAAGGCACTATCCAAAAGAATGCAAAATCCATAAAGAAGGAAACAAAAAGTGCAAATATGGTCCTGTGGATGTTCTGTTGCTGCACATTTGTTCTGAAACCTTTCAGCCACCTGATGCACAGGTCAGTATTTCATTGGACACATTGTTTGCATCGAGGTTGTCCACTTCACAAATTAAATCTCAATCAGTTCATACAATGGCCCATTGAATGCGTCTCTAATGAATTTAAAGATTGTGATGAGCAGAGGTGGCATAAATGTATGTTTTTCTTGAATGCAAATGAATGCAACTCATTCAGAAAAAAGTGGAAGCTCCAGTGTTCATTGTTAGCACAGAATCATTGAGTGTCACACCCCTAGCTGTGGCATGTAGGAGGTTACAATAGACAAACGCCGGATTCATGATGATCAGTCAAAACCACCATGGGAAATATTGGAATTCAGTTTGTGAGTTGCAGTGTAAAAAGTCATAAAACAAAAGAGAACTTGTTAGCTTGTGGTGCACTGTTGTCGTCTGTGTTTAAATTTTAAAGTTGTCCTTGAGACAAGTAAATATAATGTCATTGGACAGTGTAGCTCTGGGCCAAGACTTGGTCCAGATCAGCCATGCCTAAACCTCTTCCTTTGGAAGGCCAAAATGCTTTTGCAAAAGCTTGCAAAACGTTTACATGGATGAATGAATTTTTCTTTAAGTTAAAAAAAGTACATTTTTCAAGTGCACGTAATTTTAATTGAAACAATCAGAACCAGGAGAACAAAATGTGCTATAACATAAGACATTAGTGCTTAATGTCACTAAGTTAAGAGTATTTTCCCCTTGCAAACCAAAAATATTTAAATTTTATCACAATTTTTAAAAAAAATTACCCATCCATCCATTTTCTACCACTTATCCTCTTAAGGGTTGCGGGGGGCTGGAGCCTATCCCAGCAGCTGTCAGGTGAGAGGCAGGGTTCACCCTGGACAGGTCACCAGTCCATCACAGGACCAACACATAGAGACAGACAACCATTCACACTCACAGTCACACCTACAGTCAATTTAGAGTATCAATCAGCCTCGTCCCCTCTTGATGTCTTTGGACTGTGGGAGGAAGCTGGAGTACCAGAGAGAACCCACACAGGAACAGGGAGAACATGCAGACTCCACACAGAAAGATCCTGTGATGGAGCCGGGGCTCAAACCTGGAACCTTCTCGCTGTGAGGCGACAGTGCTGACCACTGCACCACCATGCAGCCCAAAAGATTACGAGCAGGCTTCCTGATATTTCTTCTCTTTTCTCTCATATCAGGATGGTCAAATCAGACCTTATGTTGACCCACAGGCCTCGCTGGGCAGTTCTATCTACACGCAGGTACAGTAGGTCGGTGATATCAGTTGGCTTCCAGGTAAGTTTTCATATCTGTTCAGTAATGACAACTAATATTAGAAAAGCAAAACCAACTATTCAAGTGTATTTTCATAAATGCGCACAAGTCATCCAGTCTGTCTGCATTATGGTGGGACGGGCAGACGTGAAGATGACAGTGCAGGTGGGGTCACAGTGAGCAAATCATGTCAGTCACTCACCCACGCCGACCCACATGTCTAACAGGAGGTAGAATTTTGGATCCAGATGGCAGAACAAAGCCTGAGGTCAGTTTTAATGAGCAGAGCTAATTACCACATGACTGTCCACTCCTTTAATAGGGGATACAACAGGAAGTGAGAGGACAACAACACACAAACACACACATACACACAAACACTCACACACACACACACACACACACACACACACACACACACACACACACACACACACTTGGCCATTGTAAATACTAATGTGTGGTACTTACACAGCACATTTTTAGGAACACAATGGGCCCAGACACAGTATGGACAGAGAGTGTATGTTGTTGTGTGTCACAGGGGTAAGACTGCTAGCTTGCATGGGTTTAGACGGCGTGATGATGTTAGCTTGATAGAGGACGATATGAGATCTGCTACAAATCTAAGCGTTTGCTTGAACTTTTGCAAGACTAAAACATAAAATCCCGCAGTCTGGCGCTGCACAGCAGTTCACCATCAAATCTAGTATTTTTGTATGGAGCAGCGAGAGTCATGACTGGAAGCCCTCTGCTTTCAGGTTATCTGTCCCTCCCCTTCTCATGAAATCTCAGGAGCACTTTGGTGAACTTTACATTTGGCACACACTTTACACTCGGTAGAGTGGCCGTTTAGCAACAGAAGTGTCGCTGGTTCGATCCTCACCTTGAGCAAGATACTGAGCCCTTAATTGCACCTGATGGCGGCTGCACTCAGTGCCACAGTCCTCGACTTCACGTGGAAATTCAGCGATCTTATTGACATGTAGCCCAGATTTATACATGCAGGCATAACCAATAACAATGTATATGAAAGGTCTCCAGTCTTCAAACATACACACACACACAAACACACACACACATTCTCTCTCTCTCTCTCTCTCTTTCTCTCTCTCTCTCTTTGCGACTTACTACTGTGTTTGTCTGAGCTCAGACAGGCAGGAAGGAGAAGCCATTAGTCACTGAGGTGCCATCAAGCACTCTTTAATTGTCTCATTTATCTTCCCTTATTGCTGCAGAGCCGTGCGCGATTGCTCCAAGTCGCCGGGGAAGCAACTGATTTACAGTATTGGGATCAGGACATTAATAATCTTCAGAGTCAAACAATATGACCTACATCTATTTTTGAAGTGAGAAGGGCAAAATTTCACATTTTATCAGGCTTGACACAGCAGCTATTTCAGCTCCTACTAACACGAAGTGGTATTAGCATGCTAATGTTTGTCTTTTAGCTTCAACATCCTTCTATCTTTCACTTAACGTATGACACCTGATGACAAATTGAAAGTTATTGACTGATTTCCATGACAAGCTATCCATTTAGGCTGGGATACCTTATTAAAAGGAAGTGTGACGTTAACATTAGGGGCTCATTTGTGTTTTCTCCTGTTTAACCTTCATTTGCCAGTACCAAACGATAAGACCTAAAAAAATAGTACCGTTGTAAAATTACTGAATTTGTAACTTGTTTTTTTTTGTGTCCTTTTACAAAGAGAAATTAACCTAATCAGAAAACTACAAGAAAGTAGTGTACTACTGTATAAAATGTAAATTCTTCCACAATTTCCTTAAAATCAAGGTGAAATACACAAAACATTTCAGCAGTGATTCAAGCTTGCTTTGATTCTCCTGATATTTTTGTCTCTGTATTTTTAGGCCTCTGAATCAGTGACAGCCTTCGGCCAGAGCATTGGCTTTTTCAGATTGTCTCCCTGCTTTTCGATTTTCCTGCATTCAAAGAATTTCTTCAGATTTGGCTCAGATGTCCACTTGAACTAAAGGATGAACAGAGATGATTCTGGTGGTCAAAGGTCAAGGTCACGGTGACAGGCACACATCATAAGGCATACAAATGCAATATTTTTTGTTTGTTTCTTTATTAAATTGTAATGTTGCTTATTCAGAGCCAATTACTTACAATACCTGGATAATTGCACACGATGAAAACAAATCCACAAATAAGTACAACAAATGGAGCTTCTATTTTTAGATGCTGGTTACCCTGAATTTTGGATTAGAGGGAGGTTTGGGCTTCCGATGCTTCTGAAAAATGCAACAGTTCTCTTAAGGACTATTTTGGGAGCAGTCTCTATCCGCGAGTGGCACTCACAGTAATTTCAAAATTAAAATGAAGTGTTGTTTCATCATGCAGCTATTGTAATCAGAGGGAGCGAGTGGGGGAGATGGAAAGGAACAGGGGGACTAGAACGACATCCACTTCACACACTCAGCCCTCTTCCTCCTTCCTCTTCTGTCCCTCATATCTCTTCTTCTTTTTATTCCTTCCTCTCTTTGGGACTGCGGTCATTCATTTCAACATCATGGAACAACACTTGACCTGTTTCTAGCTGCCAGGGTAATGGTTCTGCCTCCAGTGACGTCTGCATGGGAAGAAGAAGAGGTGTAAAAGGAGGGGAGTGGCACAGGAGGAGGAATGGAAGGAATGAGAGGAGGGGAGAGGTCAGAAGGGAGGAGAGGGACCAAGGTGCGTAGGAGGGGATAGGGGCCACTCGATGAAAAGTTCAGCCTGAGTGGAAATGTGAAGGCCAGCTTTATTTTTAGACTGAAGTCACTAAGAGTCCTTCTTCAATGGTATCTTTAATTTTGACCTGGTTGTCCTCACACACTGAGGGACTTTTTTAGCCCTTGATTTAGTCCCTCGTATAACCACTTACCTGGGTGAGTCCAACTATAAATATGTTTGTAATATTTGGATCTGCAGATAAGAGGTTCATGTTCAGCAACATATAGAAAAGGAGCATTTTAAATCTACCCATATTCAGTCCTGCTGTCATGAACAGTTTTATGTTTTCAGATTAACAAATTGGCTGGGTTAATCAGGCATCATGGTCATGTAGACACAAACAGCCCGACCATCTAGACACAAAGCATTCTCAGGCTAAATCTTTTTCTCAGTGAAAAGTATGTTGATCGTCAGCTGGAAGGCAAGCTGGTCTCTCGACCAGCTCAGATACAGAGACAACAATAGCGCGCCTGTTTTTCTTACAGCTTTAGCTCTGCTCACACCGTCTGAATTAAGAGGTCAGGCCACTTTTCTAATCGTCTTCCTTTCACTCCCAAGTCTGACCATAACTCACAAACGGTGAAGTGAGCCGTTCATTCATGTAAATCAATAAGAAAACTGTCAGTCCAGCAGAATATTTCAGGTCAATGGAAATCAGGACGCGGCCATCCAGTACAATGCGAAGTAATATAATTAATCTTTTGGAACTGGTAATATCCTTCCACCATCTGGATTATTATATTAACAGAGGATTTGTGTCGATTCACAGTGTGTTCATGAATGAATGGAGACTTCGAAAGTTCCAACGTCTGAGGTGGAAGAACACACTTCACAGGGTGGATGCTGAACTTCGTTGAAAATTTTAATTCATACGTGCAGCAATTCTGACGTCAAGCGACACTTCGCAGCTTACCTTCCTAAACCTGTCTTCGTCATGCAGCTAGCTTTCATTGAGCGAATGCACGCGGCCTTCAGATAGAAAGTATTAGCAATATTTTCATCTGACATATAAAATTATGAAGAAAATATTTATCCATCCAACCAAAAGCCAGCCCGTGTTCATGGGCTCTAACGTTTCTCCAAACGCCTTCAAAAAAATATCGTTAACGCGTAAACTCAAAACTTTCAGTGAAATTCAAGTCAAATTGTTGTGAACACCACAAGAGGGAGGCGTTCAGACGGTCTCGTGAACGTCCAGGTGAGCTACACACCACCACCTGTGTCTACTGACAGAAGTCAGTTCGAATATCGATTTTCTGAGCTTCATTGTGCTTGTTTATGAAGATGATAAGGTTTCTGACAGCAGAAATGCTGAAGATTGTGCCTCGTTTGTTGTTTTTGTTGTTGTGAACACTTTTTACTGGCAAGTGGGACCTTTCCAAAAAGGATTTCCTGGCTGCATGAAAGCATCATGAGCCGGTTTATTACAAACTAAATATACAAAAAAAATCCGTCAAACTTCTGCAAGAGTAGAAGCAAAAGATGGCATACAGTTGTTTCTTAATATATTGGAGCGCATATGTAAATGAAATTTTCGTCCTATTTTTTTAAGTATAGAAGTAACCATTGAAGGAATGGATTATGATTAAGTTTTGTGGTTTCACAGATAAAATTCTGTCTCTAAAAATAAAAGTCAGTTCATCATTTCTTGTCAGCGCTCCTCCTAGGAATGTTATATCAGTTCATTGCTACATCCTCACTGGTTCCATGTTTTCCTCAGAAGTTTTCCCGGTGGGAGTGTAGGAGGAGATGTTTGTCTGCAATTACAGAAGATAACGTTACTCAGAACATGTAGAGTTACAGTGAAATGTTTTCAGCCGCTCACTCTAAGAGGAACTGAAATGCCAGAAAGTATATTTTCTTCAAAACTGCAGAGGGTGTTTGTTTTTTTGGCTGTGGGAATATGTAGGAGGTGGACTGTGAGTTGCAGCCAACTTTATCCTCCTCGTGGGGTTTTGATGACTTCAGGATTTGACAATGTATCAAAGTATTAAAAGGCTGCCCAGAATAGTGTCTTCATGATGGGGATAAACAAGTACAGTGAAGATATTCCCCAGTAAGAGACAACAAATGGTCTAAGTGTTTTCCTGGCAGGCACAAGGTTCTGTGCCATTAAAGCACAACACTGAGGCAAATGTGTGATGAGCCTCAGGCATAATTCATGGGTACATTTTAAAGGAGGAGGTCTTTCCCCCTGAGGGGAAAAAATCTAATATAGATAATAAAGTCATCTTTAAAAGTAAAATCGGGTTCAATGCCCAAAACTGGAATGAACCTCAAAATTATGTAATTCCTTGAATCTAACTCTCTTGTAGTCTAAAAGTTGCTCTTTACCAACGCTTGGCTATTTATAGACAGCATGTCGAAGCAAAGGGCACGGGGCAGAATTGCTGCAAGCATAAACACACAATCGGTATCCATGGCAAAGTCAAACTGGATAAAACATTGAGCTTTAAAAGAACTAAATATCATGTCATGTCAGCCACAACACAATGACATTACCTGAGAGGTCTGGTGAATGTGACTTGACCCTCACATCTGAAAACTAGTGATATTTAGTGGTCCAGTTGGAGGGTAGGGCAGAGATGAGGACCATGCAGAATTCGATTAAACCCAATGAGAATGTCATTATCAGGCAAAATGTGTCACCTGTGACAGCACCGAGCCGTTTGACCTTCATTTAGTGTGGAGAAGTTGACTCAGCATGTGTGTTTAAGACGTTGGAGGCATTCCACACCAGGAAGCTCGTCGGTTCAACTGCCGTCTGACGCCACTTGTCATAGCAGGTGAGGCAGTAGAAGAGATTAACGCTGGCTTTGATCTAAAATGTGCCAGTAAGTCATGAACAGTGTGATGCTGAGCCAGCAGAACCTTGAGAGTGAAGCAGTTTAAAGGAGTTCATTCATTTTACTATTTATATCTGTGTTTTTTAAACTGTAACATGACAAAATGTCTTCTGTGAAAGAAGCGCATTGTCCAGATTCTATAGAGAAAAGTCAGATGTCTTTTGGGGGTACAATTTAAGCACAGGTCTCCAGAAATTATGCTGTTGGGTCCTTGTAGGTACTGCACTCTGCAACACAGTGTGCTCTGATAAGAATGGTTTTTTTATACCGTTACATGCAGAGTTTTGCAGGATTTCGTATTTTCACTCAATCAAGTTAAAGATCAGGCAATGTTTTTTGAATAAATTCCACTGGTGTTTTAATACAGTTTTTACATGTGGAGCAATTGAAAAAGTGTTGGAAGTAAGTGGTGTTTTTTTTTAATTTATGTGACAAACAGTCTCAGTACAGAAAAGTTTCAACAAATGTACCTGTAGCAGAGAACAAACCCAAATAAACCACATCACATGAGCAATCCGATCTTGCCATTCAATCTGTCTTGTAAATGTAGTTCAGTTACAGTTCGTTTGTAGTCGACATTTCAGAGTTCAACCTAACTGTGGCGTCTACAAAGCTCAATCTTTTTCTGTTCCCTGTTGCATACTTTTATAGTTGAGCTTGACATGAGTGCAGGAAGCAGGAAGAGAAGAGCGAGCTTGTCTGAAGAAGATTAAGTCAATAATATGATTCAGTAGCATTGTGCTGCGGTGGGGCAGATTGTGATAGCACTTAAGCCCAGTTTCATTTGGAGCCTCCAGCCAGTGGCGAGCAGGGAAATGTTTCACTTGTGTGTTGTGTAACTGAAGTCTTGTTGGTTGTCAAGCAATTGGGCAATTGACTCATGGCTGTACACTCACACAGAAACACACTCACACAGAGGAAATCCAATCACTTAAATGTGACTGTGTCACATTAACAAGGACACTCCACTTCCTCTTGTTCCTCCCTCATTCAGCTCCTGCCCCCTCCTCCACCCCCTCCTCCACTCCTGGTCAGCTGCCCTTCATGTTGCTTTCTCAGAGAGTGAAGAGAAAAGAGAGATGGGTCACCATGAGTTCATCCTGGCGTATCGCTCTCTACGTATCCTTTATCCGTGTGTGTGTGTGTGTGTGTGTGTGTGTGTGTGTGTGTGTGAACATGTGTTTATATCTCTCCAACTGTCATTTTCAGTCAAATTTGTCCCCTTGCTGTCATAGTAACCACTGTTTTCTGCCTCTGTTACAGTTTCTCAAACAAAATCACGACAAATTGATGACGCCATTTGTGTGTCGGTGCAAACGTACCTCTGCTGCATGCTGGCTGAAATTTCAGTGTCAGAATGTGTGTGTGTGTCTGTGTGTGCGCGCACGTGTGCGTGCAGGTGTTTATGTGTGTGTGTGTGTGTTTTCATGTTTTGCTTGTATTAGCAACAGCTATTTATGCATCCACAGTCACACTTGAACTGTGCAGTTTACTGATACACTGACATATGAGAGTGTGTTTTTAGACGTGTCAATGCTTCTTCCTGACATGAAACCATCTGTCTATTGCGCTGCCCTGATCAGACAGGCTCGTGCACGTGATCACGCACATGTACTCTAGTTCCGCCTGCTTCTGAATTTCAGATAATCCAGCACTTAGTCTTGATTCATGGTTCATTCACAAAGAGACATTTATAAAATGAGATGTGGTTACGAGGAACTCATTTCTCATTCCTTCCAGTTCTCCTGAATTGTACACAGGGACCTCATACATATTTTACCATAGCTTTATTTTGTACAGAACAATTTTGAATTTATGGCCAGATTCCAAAACCAATATTTAAAATAATTATTTTTTTCATTGATTATTGATCCAGTCAAACAAAGAAATGTTTTGGGGGTTTTTTGTAAAGGAAAAATAAACCCGTGAATGAGTACAAATTCAGCAATGCAGGAATGCGACATGTCTGAAGCTCCTTCACCGTCTATTGCATGAGCAGATAAACATCTGCTGCATCATTTCCCAACAGCTGATTGCAGATTGACAGGCCGAATTTTCCCCTTGTTGATCTTTTTAACCGATAAAGAAAAGAAACCAAAAAAGAGATTAAAAAAAAAAAGTTATACGTATAAAAAGAAATAGAAACTGTTCTACTCAACTACCTCACTAGTTTTGACAGTGTAATATGCTGTTTAACTAAGATAATGATAGTTAAATGGATGTCAGTTTCATTTACTAATTCAAATTTAAAGTTTGCATGTTTCCTTCTGTTTCCTAAATCTTACCCAACCTGTTTATAACGCAACACACACCAGCATGTCGGTTAACCTTAGGTGACTTCTGTCCTACAGCACTGTTCTGCCTGCTGAAAAACAACAATGTAACATGTAAGATCAAAACATCGGCTCCAGCGGGTCATTTCATGTCCTAACTGTTTATCAGGCAATAAAGCCACCTGATCATATCCAGACGCTAAAAGGAGAGGGAGATGTTATTTGCGTGGCTTGACTTAGAACGGAGGAGCTGAGCCTGGCTAAAGGTTAACGCCAAAAAGTCCAAACCCACAAAATTTGCGGCAAATGACCCACTTTCATGTCTTTGCATATGTGCGCAAGTTTAGACAGAACACATTTGGTCAGCATCTGTAAGCATCGCAGAAAAGGAAAATGTACATAAACAGTAGTTGCACTGCTACTGCAGTATTCCTCTCCTCTTTAGGACCACATGAAGGGAATACTTGCAGACTCCCCATCATGAGGGGCGGATCAACACAAATGATCAAGTGTCTGAAATAACTGACAAAGTAAATTATCAAGCGTCTAAACTCCTGTGAACTAAGCAAGGCGAAAATTAACGTTCTTAGTGAACATGGCGGAATGCTATTGTGTAGATAACTGGAAGGATAATAATGCCAGAGGTGATTGTGGCTGGTTTATTCCCAGTTAGCTACCATGTTTAGCGGCGAGCTGCATTAAGAGTTCTTCATCAGCCCTGTTTTTTTGTTGTTGTTTTTTTTTATATTCATCTTCAAGAACCAGATATTTCATGGAGACATGAAACTATCGGTAGCCGGAAAACAACTTGCACTTTAACTGTAAATGAAGCGGAAATCTGTTTGGGCAACATCCAGATATAACAAGTGTTTGTACCTTCACCTTTGTCTTTGGAATGATTCTCTCTGTCTGCGACCCCGTCAGCACCAGCCTGTGGACATTAGCCAGACTGCCACATATGAAAACAAACAGTCTGGCCTGGCGCCTAATCTGTGGGACAGTATTTATGGCAGGAAGGTACGTTAGAGACTGTGGTAAGGAGGCTTCCTTCAGGCTATGATCATGAACTTGTTTCCTGTTCTCTAAAACAATATTTGTATTAGCTGGCTAGTTTAAAATATACCGTTTGAACACTGGGCATATACCCCCAGGCTTACGATTGATGTTTAAGTACAATATGAATAGCTTTGAATATGATGTCACCATTTCATCCTGTGCTGCTTTGACTATTCAAAAGACAGAGATATTTGAATGAGGAATAAATGTTTAGTGTGTCACAGAGAGAGGACGACAGACAGACGGAAGAGTAACAAAGTGAAGACTTTTCAATGTAATGTCATATTCACTGTAGGTTTCTCTGCTGTGTTTTGGTATGAAAATGTCATGCTGCTGTTAAAATCATGTAAATGTCAAAAATTGTATAAATGTAATAATGTAAAAATAATATATCTTCTTAATTTCTGGACAAAAGAGGAGCTGATCTGGGTCCTTCACAGTAAAGGTATGATGTTGTTCCAATGTTAAAGCAACAATTCAAGATTGTGGGTTTCATTTCTCACCTTTAGTTTTCTTCTGTGACTCCAGAATGTAAAGCAGTCAACAGTTAACTTCAGGGTTGTTGGTAAGTTGCAAATTAGTTTTGAGTCAACATTGCAGGTGAAACAAAGGTTAAAACTGTTCAACAAACTGAAGCTAATTCATTTGACAAAGACACTGTGGGCAAGTGTTGGTGCTGGAGGGCAGGGTGGAAGCGTGTGGACAGAAATAAGGAGTTCACGAATAAAGGATCTGAAATGTTCTCATGCACAAATTTGTTCTTAAAGCCGTGAGGATTTATTCAACCTACACTCAGACTAACAGGCAGGAAGCATAGCCTGATGGCTTTTGGTGACTTGCTGCTCCTGATGTCTACCGCGTGCCTCAAAACCAGCAACATCAGCTCTCAGAGTCAATATGTTTTAGGTTAAACTGCTGAAATAAGGTCTGTGCTAAGCATAAGTATAAGATATATTCATGCTTAAAAACAGCAGAAGCTAACAAGTAGCTCAAGGAGACCGCTAAAGGTTGTTGCACACATTACATGTCATCGCATAAAAAAACAAAGTAGTTTGTGCATAGCATGCTGTCAGCTTCTTACTTAGAACGATTACATTTCCGCTTCAAAATCATTGCAGTGAGATTAATTTGCTGAGATTACATTGCTAAAAATTTTTTGGGCAAAAGTCCCCGGGGGTTTGATCGAGGGAGCCCACAGTGACACCAACTTCCGTGTTAGCCTGAAGAAAAAACATCAATTTGTGACACTACAGATGTCAGCAGCACACAGCCAGCAGGCTTTGCTTCCTGTCTGTAAGACTACACCGAGGGTTAAAATTCCTATTGTGTTTAAGAATAGAAATGTTGCATAAGAGCATTTCATGAATGAGGTCCATTGACTTGTGGGGCTGAATAGGCAGGAAGGCAAGTGTGTGTGCTGACAGTGTGTCTGCAGTCTTGAGATTAGTAGGTTAGCGAGTGATGGCTCGAAAAGAAGGGGTTCGGTGCAGCGAATGACTTTGCATGTGTGTGTGGTAAGTGGCTCCATTTAAATGGGGATAAGCAGCTGTTGACCCATTAGCTGTATTATTCATTAACCCACTCGGTCTCCACACACAACTCTGGACAAACATGACATTGAGCCCAAACTCACGTGTCTCAGCACTGAACTCCATCACAAGGCCTGCAGAAATCCATGAGACCAGACATCCTGCCATTCCCGGGAATATTTGGATTGCAACTGTATGGGTTGAATTGTTTTGCAGAATTACTGTCCACTAAAATATACATTTTTAGATGCAATACTATTCTAAATAATAGTGGGTATTTCATCAGAATTGGTAGATTTGTGGAATTTGTTGTCTGTCTGGTCAAGCTTTTTTAACATACCAGTTATGAATAAGGAAATTCACACAGTCATGCTAAAAATGCTAGGCTATCCCATTTGTTTTGTTTTTACGCAGTAAAAGTCCTCTTTAAATATGTAGGATTCCAACGAATTATTTTCCTCACATTTTAAACAGGCAGCAGAGCAACACTTGCATTCGTTCAGTACGAGTGAAATAAGAACAGAAGATTGAAGAGACGGAAACAGCAGCAGACAGAAAGAAAGTCATTTTACGTCACATTTCTTTTGTTCCACCGCCACCATTTGGTTTAAATTTTGGTCCTGTAAGGGAAAAAGTTCGGTCACTCCTGGTCGAGTCTTTTTCAGGACTTTGAGGAGTTACGGAATCGGTAATGCTTCATTGGTTCCAAATGTCTCTCATTAATGTGGTTTATGACTGTTGGTCCATATTCCAACAGAGGAGAAGATGATAAGTCACTCCTGTCCTGAACATCAACACAGAAAATATGGATCTGCTCCAAACACAGTTAACAGCCCCCAGTATGACACTTGCTCATTTCCGCTGCTCAATTTGCCTCCCTACCGCGCTCTCTCTCTCTCTCTCTCTCTCTCTCTCTCTCTCTCTCACTCACCCCTCGATCTTCCTCTCCTCTGTGCCCTCACAGCATATCTACCTCTTAATATCTCTCTGTACATTATTCTTCTGTCTCTGTGGACACAAACACATTACAAATGACACAAACTCATTCATGAAAACGTATCGGCACTCCGTCAGGGCTTAACCACTGGATTATGGGATTAGAGAGTGGGACAGATTTAGTGTGTATACACACAGGCATACAAATGTGTGTTGTTTTTTATGGTATGTGATTAACCTTTGTACTTCATATATGCAGGATTTCCATTATATTGCAGTCATGACAAGAGGTTTACTGCACTATTATTGAACACAACTCATTACATATAGCTGTGTTCAAGCTGCACTACACTTGGCAGTGTTTACCACGTTGATTCCCCACATGAAAGGAAAAAAATGCTATGCAACACACCATCTTAGATGCTTTGGTGACAAAATGTTCCTTTAGAGACACCTCAGTGTCATATAGGTTATTTTTGATTTTCAGCACTAATGACTGCAGTATGTCTGGAATATATACTGGAACCACGTGTTAAAATAAATGGTTTAATATTGTGGGGATGAAATAACAATGAAGCTGGAGGTCAGGACTGTTAGCTTATTTTAGTGCAGATCGCGCCATCCACAGTAAAAATAAAAAAGAACTTCACAGTTTTCTTTCATTGTTATTTATTTGCTTATTGTACTGCTTACATTTTATCTTTCAACTGTTTAATCCCTGTCAAATAGGAGTCTTCACCAGTCCCCCCCCCCCCACACACACACACAACTCCTTCATTGTATTATTAAAAAAAATGGTACAAAACATTATAAAGGAGGAATAAAATGTGTGTGTGCTTTGGAGGATCTGGTGGGTATGTTTCTGACCTAGTTCTCACTCTCCTGTCTTTATGCTACATGCTAAACTAATCGTTCCCTGCTTCACATGCGCCAAACGATGAAAGACCTCATTGGTAATAATCTCTGTTAGCTACAGGTTAATTATCGGCTCTTCTATCTCACATTTATACCCAAACCAAAATTGGCAGCACAGGCTATGCTAGGGATATACTTTAATTTTTAAGTGTTGTAAATATGATAATTAATATACAGATGAGTGAAAGCATCTTTCTTTTACTTGTAATTTACAATTTTAAACATAACTATAATACTAATATATTTAGACATTTACATTTTTGTCTAACCAGTGGGAAAACAATACCAGCAGCACTGCTCTGAAACCAGTAAACCACCAGACCAGTTCCAGCCTGACATGTTTTCATATCAAAATTTCCCCAATCCAAACAATCTTTTAATCCTATATTATCATGATAACAAGCTCCCCCACCCCTACACACACACACACACACACACACACACACACACACACACACACACACACACACACACACACACACACACAATCGAACCAAATGGAGTTGCAGCACATATATATTTGCCGATGCTGACGTGTGCAAAGCGCATATACTAAATATCCCTTATCCACTGTACTGATGAATGACGACATGCAGGCGAGGGATGTGAGGGGATAAATGGATGGACCGGGAGGACGGAGGGAGGGAGGTATGAATGACATCAGCACCGAGTCTGTACTCAGCCAATCCCCTAACACCTCACTGTCGGCTGTCTCCGCCCTCCCACACCTCTCCCTTGTTGCTACGGCAGCAGCACCATCCCGCCTGTGCAGGGCATTGTTTGGGGTTGGTAGTAATGCTGGTGTCTGTCTTAATAGAGTCTACAATCCAGCACATGCAACCCAATTGCTCGATCAGCCATCCCTCACTCCTCCCCCTTCTCCCTCTTTATCATCTATCACCTTCCCTTTTTTCACTCCTCATCTCAGCTTCCTCACATTCTCCTTTCTCTGCTTGTATCCTCCATTTAACCTTTTCACCCCTCTCCTATTAACAGTGCTGCCATCAACTCTTTGCTCATGTTTACTTTCTTTCAATCATGCAGGAAATATGTATGTTCACACCGTTTAAAAAACAAGAAGACGAACAGCTACTTCAGGACAGGAAACCAAGAAACATGCAAATCATGTGAAAGTATAGGGGCCTTTGCAGTCACCAGACGCTTGTGAGAGAATGTAGACTGACAGGTTTGACGGTACTCTCAGTTACCATCATCACATCCAGGTAACATTTAGAAGAATGCTGATAATCCCTCCATTACTCCGCCAAGGAGCATCGGTGGCATCTCACATGACACTTAGGGAGAAATGTGTTGATCTTAAAGGATCAGCTGTTACGTCAACAATACTGTCCTGTAGTAGCACACAAGTACAATCTTGAAATGATGATTAAGAACCAATCGGACATATGTAGCATTTCTAAGATGAGGCCTTCTGTTGTGGCTGCAAAATTCAACACAAAAAGCTTTGTCTGTTTATATCAGTGTGTCTGCATTTTCTTCATCTTTGTGCTGCTCTCTTTCCTCTTGTAACCATGGCAATGAGATCAACATGCAAATACCTGAGCACACTCGCTAAGGCAGTGTGATAAAAGATGCAAATTACATTTCCGCATGTAGGATTACACACCCCCACACACAGATGCACATGCAGACGTATACACACCCGCATGTGCGTGTGTGCTAATACGTAAGCACACCCACCAGCAGTCCTGAGCATAACCAGCCCCAAATGATATTTAGGTTAACAAACGCAATCAAACATAGATATGTTTTTACATTCTTAATTGGTGATTATTAAGATTTCAACAAAATCTATATGCATTCAGACTGAAAATGATTTAAAATAATCTACTACTGTCATTACTACTACCACTACTACTACTTCTACTACTACTACTACTACTAATAATAAATGTGTAATATCAGTCCATTCTTTACCCTTCTTTTTTAGCTAACTTTCAAAACCCAGAGAGGTGCTTGCTGAATGCGTCCAGCTGCCTGGAGGTGCTGGACAGAGTGTGTAAGATAAAAGACACAATGACCAGCACCCATTAACTTCTTTTTTAAATTAAAAACTAATCATTGACAATGATTGAAATCTGTTCTGGTCTTGACATAACAATAATATAACCAAACCCATGCAGTCACCAATGCTTGTTCACTGGTGGCATCTCCATGGACGACAATATTGCTCTTCAATAGTGCTCCTGCTCTTTACTGCTCCAGGAGAGAATTCAGGAGACAATTGTAGAATTTATTAAATTAAGTTCTACTTTTTTCCGCCTCAGATCTTCAGCTGCAATGCTGCATTGGAGTGTGGTGTTCAGTGACAGCTTGTTAGATGGTGAGAACCATAACAAGTTTTTAACCAGCACAGTGAGGACATTGTTGGAACATGAGGATATTTAGGCTGGATCTTATAAATTTGGCTATTGTAAGGCTCTGGGTCTACAAGTGTTGTGGTCAGGATCAGGGTTTGGCGCTCAGTTGTGCTGATTATGTTTAGTTACAATCTTGGAATGCACTTGGTCCTCACAAAGATATAAGAACAATTGTGTGTGCTTGCTGTCTGTTGCAGTAAAATGTTATAAACTGTTGTAAAATGTTCATATAAATAAAAACATCATGAATATCGCACTTTTGTGCAATATTTCATATGACGTCATCACAGACTTTCTCCCAGCGCCCCCGACACTGACTGACTTCGGAGCTCCTGATGGATGTCGATGTCTCTTTTTATGAATGAACGGCAGCGGAGGAAAGGGGAAGGGAGACTAGATAGCTTCTGATTGGCTGCTATAGGTTGACGTCATCTCCGCCGTGACGCCATGCACTCATTCATAAAAAAAGGAAAAAGGGGTGAAACAATCCTGAGCAGAAACACTCGGTGAGCGAGAAAGACAGAGCTGGCCGAGAGCGCGTAGACGTGGTGCGGTAACGATGCGCTCCGCGGCGGGAGACGAGATGCGCGGATAGAGGAGAGGCGCGACGGGGGAATCCGCGCGTCTGGATCCGCCACAGAAAGGCAGATTAACAAGAGTGAAGCCTACACACACACACACGCATACACACACCACCTGAGACGACGTGCGATGGAAGAGCTGTGCGAGATGGACTGCCCGGTGCTGAAGCGGCTCTTAAAGGACGACAGCGCCAAGTGCCTGCTGCTGGACTGCCGCTCCTTCCTCGCCTTCAGCGCGGGGCACATCCGCGGCGCCGTTAACGCCCGCTGCAACACCATCGTCCGCCGCAGGGCGAAGGGCTCCGTACTGAGCCTGGACCAGATTCTTGCCGGCGATGAAGAGGTCCGTGGCCGCCTCCGTTCCGGGATGTACTCCGCCGTGGTGCTTTACGACGAGAGGACGCCGGACTCAGAGGCGGTGAAGGAGGACAGCATCGTTACCCTGGTGCTCAACGCGCTGTGCAGGGACTCCTCCGACACGCACATTTATTTTCTCAAAGGTGCGTGGCTCAGTATTACACCAGTAATGATAAATACATGTAAAAACGACACATTCCAATTATCAAGATGTATAAAATGACACAAACCACAACAATGATTGGATTCAGACTTTTACAGTCAGTAAGAAAAAGCAAGTCTTTTTATTCTAACAACGAAGATTATTCTCTTTCAAATAAGCCTTTATACTGAATATTACCTGGTTAGAATCAAATATATGAGATGGACCTCCAGCTACTGCAAATATACCCTTACTCATTATATTCCTAATAACATTTTATTAGTACCATGATGATAGCTGGTCAGATTAACTGTGTCGTGGGGTTTCTTCATCTTTTTTCTTTTTTACAATCCTTACTCACTCATTCACAGATATACACACATTCACAAACAGACCAATGGCTGTGAGCTGAGTGAATGAGGTAATGCTGCTGCGTAGAAACCACATCAAACCGGAGGGACCCACAGACACACGCCATCATGACAGACAGGGTCCACTTTTATCTAAATCACAGAGAGGAAGGAGTAAAATCTAAAAAATCAAGTATTCATTTACTCACCAACACTTTATTTCAACTGCAGGAGCTGCTGCAAGCTGTGGCGCATTCTGTGTGTGTGTGTGTGTGTGTGTGTGTGTGTGTGTGTGTGTGTGTGTGTGTGTTCTAATGACGCAGACGCCTTGAAGCTCAGGAGTGTATGCATGTGGTTTGTAAAGAGGACATTTTCCAGTTAGTCTGACTGGACCCTTGAGGCACGGGGAGCAGTGGTCAGCCTACAGGATAAAGAGAAAGAAAAAAAGATGATAAAATGGTTTCAAATCCACGCTGGTAAACCCAGGACTGAGAAAGTCAGGGAGCACTGACACAGGTTTATGTCAGATGAGCTGAAATCTTCTCTGCAGAGAGGAAAATCCGGGTGTAGACGGAAGTTATGTGCTAAGCATGTTTTTGAAGGGCGTTTTTTTATTAGAACCTCAAACAGAAAGTCTATGTTCCTGTTCCAGCAGGTCTTAGATTCAGTCTGAGGTGTGTATTATCATATTTAAATCTGTGATTATGTCTAATATGCTATTGTCCTTTCTGCAAAGGCTCATATTTGATTACTTTTTTTATATTTTCAGGTGGATATGACAGGTTTTTCAGCGAGTACCCAGAATTTTGTTTGAAGACCAAATCCTTGCCGTCCCTCGCCAGCCAGTCCAGCATCGACTCGGCATGCTCGTCTTGTGGAACGCCACATCACGACCAGGTAAAACAATATGACACCCGCTTCACAGCTTCTTCTCAGATAAAACATCGACTTGAGTTTCACACGCTGACATGGAGAAGCTCCTCCAGAGTGTAAACAGCAGCAGCAGCTCGGGGTTATTTAACTCGCTCCGAGGCAACTTATATGTTGTTCTTCACTTTCCCATGATCACTCATCTGCATTTCGCCAACCAGTGTGGGAATTAAAACCAGAGAATTTCTACATACAAATGTGTTCCTTCAAGCTCCAGGCCTGCATAGAGAAAGCAAACCAATGCACGTATTGTTTGGGAGTCTTCTGATAGGCCACAGTCCACCACTGATTCGCCTCCACGTCACTTCCTGTGACCTTGCTGGCCTCTGTTTGTTGATTGTGCACGGTCTTGCGGTCAGAGCCTGTAGATTTTTATGCGAGCCTCACAGTCACATGTGGCTTGTGCTTTAATTCCGCCACACATGGAGAGAGAAGCACAGACAATCCAGCCTCTGTGCATTCTGGAAGAAAAGAGATAGTCATGGCGGGTCCATCAGGTGGACTTTTTTTTTTTCTACTGATGGGTTGTATTTGTAAGAATGTTGTTGCTTCCTGTTGAAGCAGAGACATGATGGACCGGGTAAAAAGAGTTAGTTGATTATCTCTCTGGCTATTTCCCCTCTCGCCTGCCACCCCTCCTCCTCCTCACATTACTTCTCTTAGCAGTATTGATCATTTCCTGACTGTGTGTCAGTTGCGAGGTCGTCAGGGGCAATGACATAAACAGACTGAACCCGTCAATACGACCTGCTGACCGCTCACACCCAGTGAAAGGTTAAAAATACTTCCACTCTCTGATAATTCAATATGCTTTGCCTTTAGAATTTGTTCTATTTCCTGAGTGAACTCTCTGCCTGCCAAGACTATTTTTAAATTAACTGACGAGGAAATATTTGCTTGTGGACCCCAATGGAAAATTCTTTTTGATAGTGAAAAGTGTGTAAATACAGTATTTGTTGCAGAAGTGGACAAATACATCTTAAACAAAATCTTGACAGGTGGCAAAAATAATTTGATCACTGGATGCTAATGCTAATATGCTAGCTGCTAGTCATCTTAGCGCAATGAACGACTATGTGTGGAAATGTTTGCCGACCTCCATCAAAAGGTCAGCCACAGTTCGTAGTGGCAGTCGCTCGTAGTCGTCAACAAACATGGCCAAAGTCTTGAGACGCTACGTCACATACAGTATCACTGGGCCCAGTCAGGAAAGTAGTTCCGGCAATGTTTCAGACTCTTAATTCATACTGTCTCTCAATTTTTAATGATTAAATACTGAATGTTTGGACAATGCCCATTCTATCAATTAAGGCAAAGTGTGTTCTGGAGATCAATGGAACTGATTACTTTAGAGAGAGGTACTACCGCTACCATTCAGTAGCCATCTCAGCTCCCTGATGCACACACAGAGGAGAGTAGGGTATTTATCTTCTCCTGGCTCTAAAGAAGATTGTAAATATTTTCCCTAAATCCCGGTGTAATGCAAATATATATTGTATGTACAACGCAGAACAGAACAGCAAACACAATGAAGGGAACTAGCTTTCAGAGAAGATGTAGTTTTTCTGTGAAACATAAAGTCGATTTCCTCCATGCAGCATAAGAGAATGTTAAATGTTCTTTCTGATATTGCTGCTGCTGGACATGACCGACACTCAGCTGGGTGATTGTGTTTAGGGAAATAACTCCGCTATAGACAGCCACTATGAATCAAATGATCCATAACGAATGAGTGTGCATTTATCACAGACATCAGGCTACTCCTGTGAGGTGATAAGTGTGGCTAATGGGATTAACCAGGTCACTCTTCCACCGGAGTCATCAGGTATCAGGCTGACGCTTACTCACCGACTCCATTAATTATTTGATACACAAATATGCACCAGAAGTGTAAATGGACTGCTGATGGATAAAGATGAAATAATAATTCTCGTCATCCTTCCCTCTATTTTGGTTTTCATCCAGGGCGGACCGGTTGAGATCCTACCGTTCCTCTACCTTGGGAGCGCCCTGCACGCCTCAAAGAAGGAGGTTCTGGATGCCATCGGAATCTCCGCCTTGTTGAACGTGTCGTCAGACTGTCCCAACCACTTTGAGGGAGCTTACCAGTACAAATGCATCCCAGTGGAGGACAACCACAAAGAAGACATCAGCTGCTGGTTCCTGGAGGCTATTGAGTTCATAGGTCAGTGTGTGTGTGTGTGTGTGTGTGTGTGTGTGTGTGTGTGTGTGTTTCTCTATATGTGCGACAGGAGTGTCCTCCCATGGCGGATTCTAAAACAAGCTTCAGGCTGTGGTGTGTTTTGTGCGTTTTTTTTTAGGTCACAGAATTTTTAGGCCATCAAAAGAGTTCATTTTGTTTATTCATTACGGTGGGATGCTGCAGCATCTGCTAGCTCACATGAAACACATTTAGATAGGAGTATGGAGCCGTCACTCAAGCAGTGTGGGCGGGACTGTGATGTCTCTACTTCCTGTAGATTTTGCGTTGATGATGCAGGTGAATTTTCAGCTGAGAATTCGTCTTCTAAACCACCAGCAGAGCTTGTTTAGAGCTTCTAGAGTTCTGAGAGCTGCATGTGGTACCAACAAATAAGACATACATTCATATAAATCTGTTGCAAATTACTAGTTACACACACACACACACACACACACACACACACACACACACACACACACATCTGCAGACTGCATGCACAGAAAGGAAAATGGTGTTTGAAATAAAACCGAAATTCCATCGTGCGTGTGTGTGTGTGTGTGTGTGTGTGTGTGTGTGTGTGTGTGTGTGTGTGTGTGTGTGTGTGTGTGTGTGTGTGTGTGTGTGTGTGTGTGTGTGTGTGTAGGTGCTGGTATGCGTCATAGTTAGCTGCTGTGGGACCAGATTCTGACTCATCCACTGTTACCGGGTGAACAGACGCTGTGGCAGAGTTACCTGAATATCTGTGTGTTTGAAACGGAGGGAGATGGAGAGAAGAAAATAACAACAGGCATCCGATAAAAGCGGCGCAAAGAGAAATGTGCAATCAAGCGTCTCTGTATTTACATTTAAATGCCGCCGAAAACAATCTACCATTGTCATTCTAGTCATGTGTTTCAGAGTGGAGGCAGAGCAATAGCTTAATATGAGAGGTGTTACACACAATTTTGTAAGTGAATCCAATGAAAACCAAATAAATGGCACCTCTCCTTTATCTTGCTCGTATTCTAATTTCCTGCAGGATGCTGCATTAAAGGGACGTTGCTGGGAAATGCATTTCTTGTAAAGCCTTGACTCAAACTATTACACAAATGTGGTTATACACAGTAACCAGTAAGTGATTGCAAGCATCTAAACCAACTGCAAGATATAAATAGAAGGAGCGAGGAAGTGTGAAAGAGGCTGATGACTCAAAAGTCTGAACTTTCAGTTAAATGTGATTTGCTGCTTTTGCACATGACAGTCAGTTGTGGGTTTGGCTGTGGAGGAGAGGGTTAGTTTGTGTCATTTGTAATGTCCACAGAGACAGAAGAGTAATATACAGAGAGAAATGAAGAGGCAGATATGCTGTGAGGGCACAGAGGAGAGGAAGATCGACGGATGAGTGAGAGAGAGGGAGAGAGAGAGAGACAGAAAGCGAGAGAGAGAGAGAGAGAGAGAGAGCGCTTTAGTTTAAGATCTGATTGGCTGCATTATTTGCAGAATCAGTTCATCTCAAAATCCTTTTTATGATTGATAAAAATTATTCTAGAGGTGAGTTTCTTGGACTGAAGAGCAAACAGCATGTAATGCTGAGCGATGACTGCAAATGCATTCCCTTCTCTTCTGTTCTATCCAATGAAGGGCTTTGTTTTCTGGATAAACAACCGATATGATTAAAATTATATTGCGATTTTATTAATTTTCTTTTGACAAACTACCAACTACTCAGTTTAGTAGTAGTATGTTAGTACGAGTATCTTCCAAATTCTACTTCTTTTTTAGAATTCTGGTTGTAGTATCGGGGCTCATCCAGCTCTGGCTGCTGACGTGTGATCGCTGTCAGTGAGTATGTGAGTGTCTGACCTGGTAGGGTCGGGTCTCGGCTCTGAAACAGGACCCTGCTTAGCTCGAAGAAAACTAATATTACAAACAGGAAATGACATTGTTTTTTGCTGCTCTAAAACAGCAATTATCACATTATAATGTTTTAGAGCAGAGAAGAAGAATTAATTTCCTGTGTGCAACATTGGTTAGACAGAGCTGGCAAAATCTGAGTTATGTGGCAAAATTTGATTTCAGAACTATACAGATGTTTCTGTGTTAGTTCATATATATGTGTGTGTGTGTGTGGGGGGGGGGGGGGCTTATTTGGTCCACATAAAGATTATTCTTCTATTTCATGATAAAATAAATGCCAAAATTTTCATTCCGCTAACATCCTGATCAGATCATCAAAGCTGTCACAGTGATCGCCATCTAATGATCTCACATGTTCAGACCAATATTTGCTTTTTTGGAAGGGTCTGACCTTTGACCTCTGTCTTCCCAGATTCAGTAAGAGACTCCAGCGGGAGAGTCCTGGTCCACTGTCAAGCCGGCATCTCTCGCTCTGCTACCATCTGCCTGGCCTACCTGATGAAGAGGAAGAGGGTGCGTCTGGACGAAGCCTTCGAGTTTGTGCGTCGGCGCCGCAGCATCATCTCCCCTAACTTCAGCTTCATGGGTCAGCTGTTACAGTTCGAGTCGCAGCTCCTCGCCACCTCATGCGCCGCAGAGGCCGCCGCCACGGCTAGCCCCCTGCTTGGACCCAAATCTTCGGCCACCGTCGCCTCGACGACGCCGACGCCCAACTCTCCGTTCATTTTCAACTTCCCGGTTTCTGTGGTGAACCCTGCATACCTCCACCACAGCCCACTCACGACATCGCCGGGCTGCTGATGGCGAGCCAATCACAGCCGTCCTCTGAACCTGAGCACAGACTTGTGGAGAAGTGCGGGCGGTCTTAGTGACTGCTGCGATTATGTACATGCTTCCAGGGCGGGTAGTGAGAAGCGTCACGGTGCCTGATCTAAAAACTGAACAAACCAGCCAATGCTCCTTTCACTTAAAAACCAGATTTCTTCAAATCGACCAAAAATTGAACTTGTTTTAAGATGATGAGGTCTGGGACCGAGTGCTGGACGGAAGAAGACACCCCCCCTCTTCCTTGAGAAAAACAAACCATGCACAGAGGCACACTGACACAGAGAGGCATGAGCAGCTTTCCCGCTCTGTCTGTCTGTCTGTCTGTCTGTCTCTCTCTCTCTCTCTCTCTCTCTCTCTCTCTGTCTCTCTCACACTTACACACACACACACACACACACACATTCACGACTAACACAACTGAATAAGCTCAGTATGAAGACAGGGTCTGTTGCTATGGAGACGACAGGTCTTTAGCAGAGGAGATGGACACAGGAAGGAAGGAGGAATTTTAAGCACCCGCTCTTTCCCCTTTGGCTGTCCTCCTGTTGCCAGACAAAAGAGATGGATGGAAGAAAGAGGGGAGGAGAGGGTGATAGAAAGCAGGGGCCTCTTCAGTGACAGGTGCTCTGCCGGCGTTCCGACCGGAGTTTCCTGTCGTTCATACGTCCTCTTCCCCCTCCTCCACCTCCACACGTACACACACAAACTCTCACACAAACTCTCTCTCTCTCTCACACACACACACACACACACACACACACACACACACACACACACACACACACACACACACACACACACCTTCCTCTCATCTCCTTTTCATCCTTTTATGTTCTTTACCTCTTTCTCTCCTCCTCCTCCTCCTCCTCCTCCTCTTCCCTTCCTCCTCTCATCTCCGCCTCTCATCTTCACCCAGTCACCCCCCCCCCCCCCCCACACACACACACACACACGTCTTCTTCTTGGATCTCTTCACTGAAGAGGCAAAATAAATAAGATGCCAAATAAAAAAGAAAAGAAAGGAAAAAGGCCGGGACACCCTACTCTCGGACCCCCCCCCCCCCCGAGGGCAAATGTTGGTGGTAGTTAGCCCTGGCAGACAGTCACTTACAGGACCACGCTGGTGCCATCATTAATCACCTCGTCGCCGTTTTCCAAAACAACCATCATTTTTAAAACAGTG
Source organism: Aulostomus chinensis (assembly GCF_037954235.1). Lineage (NCBI taxonomy): Eukaryota > Metazoa > Chordata > Actinopteri > Syngnathiformes > Aulostomidae > Aulostomus > Aulostomus chinensis. Next base: position 13,204,415 of record NC_141338.1, read on the forward strand.
GTTTCAGCTCATGCTTTAGTTTTGTTGCGCACTGACGTGAGCTGAAAACACCGACTCCTGCTTTGGAAAGTGGTGAGTTTGTGGGCTCCGCGATGCGCATCACCAGCCAGTGGTCCTTTAAGATGTTTGTGCCTTTATCGTAGGAGCATCCCACCGATTTGCATTTTAAAGAAGCTGAATGTTGCTCAGAAAACATCTCAGTCTTTCAGCAGATCTTAGTCCACGATGCCGAATCGGTTTGCTTCCCCTTTCTCTCACACACATTTACACGATTCACACGAGTAGGATTCAGATATTCAGAGGACTGGACCCCTGAAAAGGATTTCCTAGATAAAACAGCAAGAGCAAGACAAAAATTGCATTTGTGCAGAACTCAGGTTACAATGTTTAGAACACATTTAGAATTAAGGCTGCTTTTTATTTTTGGATCCCAGCTCACTTATGATCAAATCCTGACGTATGGACATGGAGTGAAATGGAGGAAGTATTTGTCTGTTACGCGACAGTTGTTTGACAGGTCAAGCCCACTCCACCATGGAGTTACTTCAGTAGCTCTATTTTGCAATCAAACAGGACAGGTCTACGAGTAAAGAATTATTTCAGAGCAAAACTACTGACATTGCGATTAAAAGAATGTTTTATTGGAAGTGGAATAAAATGGTGATTTATAATGAAAGATGATATTTGAAAATCTAAAATTTTTGCCGGCAAATCAGAAATTTGTTTGCAAATCTAAAAGTTTGGCTTACATATCCAAAAATTCCGTTCGCAAAGCCAAGGGTTTTGTTGCGATTCAAAATATTTTAACGAATCCAAAATTTCTTTTCACAAATCCAATTTTTTTTGTTTGCAAATCAAAACTTTTTTTCCCCTTCAGATCCCAAAAGGCTGTTTATAATCCAACAAAGTTTTTGCAAATGAATGTTTTTTTGTTTTTTTCGTGAACCGTTGAGTTCTGTTTAAAGATTTAAAAAAAAAAATCTTTGGAAATTTTGTTTCTCTTGCTGTCTCATGGGTGGGACACAAATCTGTTGCTGAAATTTTTGGATTTGTGTTAATACACCTTGAGTCGAATTTTACCGGCAATGAAACGGTTTTGTGTATTAAAATTTGTTGTTCCAGATAAAATTATTGATAGCAAATGTAATATTTGATTGCGCAATAGGACACAAAAGCAACTCCATATTCTAACGTATTGTTTTCCCGGCAAGGATCTTTTACGCTCTCCCAAACAGTAAAGATCTGCATAAGCGTAGCGTAACCCAATGACAGGAAGCAGGCCTTAAATTTGTTTATCAGTTAAGTTTGTATCTTTGTCCTGACGAGCACACACTCACACTCACCCTTCTTTGTGTTAAGACTGTCCATCGTACTTTGATATCATGCAATACCGTACTTACAATCAGTCGAAAATCCCAATGATGCCGAACGTCACGCTCACCACGATCCTGTCACTGGATGATGTTTATACTGAAGCTCTGCGCTGGACACACACAGGCGCAGTCCAACCATGGTTGCTTTATACCCCACTCCTGATGTATGCACAAAACACACACACACACACACACACACACACACACACACACACACACACGGTTTCAAAGAAAACACACCTTTTCCTGTGTTTGAAGATTGTCTGCACCTATTTCTGTAGCACTTTGAAGTGATGCAATACTGTGTTTATAATTTATGATTGATTTGCACATCATGGTGACGATAGACTGACTAGACTGCCGAAAGACATTTTGTCCATGTAGAGAGAAAGAGAGAGAGATGAGAACCAATCAGTAAAAACGCAATACTCTGTGTCTATCTGTCCGTCTGTCTGTCTCTCTCTGTGAGTCCATCCATCTCAACTGTCTCTGTCTGGTCAAAGCTGTTTACCCATCATGGCAATATCAATCCTCCACTCGGACATTTATAAATATATAAATAACTTTCCCTCAGTTTTATTGTGGAATGACTGATCTGTGCATCTATTTATTACTGAAGACCCAATGTTGAATAAAACATGTTCTTAATTAATGTGTCTGTATTTTCTTGAATTCAATGATCTGGATTCAATAATTACAATAATAGCTGGCAAACATTGAACACCGGACCTGCGCGGTGGTGCAGTGGTGCAGTGGTTAGTACTGTCACCTCACAGTTTGGGTACAGGATCTTTCTGTGTGAGTCTCCATGTTCTCCCTGTTCCTGTGTGGGTTCTCTCTGGTACTCCAGCTTCCTCCCACAGTCCAAAGACATCAAGAGGGGACGAGGCTGATTGATACTCTAAATTGACTGTAGGTGTGACTGTGAGTGTGAATGGTTGTCTGTCTCTATGTGTTGGCCCTGAGATGGACTGGTGACCTGTCCAGGGTGAACCCCGCCTCTCACCTGAAGGCTGCTGGGATAGGCTCCACCCCCCCCCCCCCAACAACCCTTAACAGAAAATGGATGGATGGATGGACATTGAACACCATGAATTGTATTCTGGGGATGGTAGGAGTTTAGAAAATTACATACAGTAGATGAGATGTTGGTGGAAAGATGGAAAATATGTGTCAGGAAATTAATTAACAAAATTATTCAAAGGGCAAATGGTGCTGTGTCATACCAGGCATTGAAAAAGTTAAAAAAAAAAATTCTGCAAAGAATTTGGTTCTATTGAGCTTTGTATGAAATCAGCAAAATCAACAAAACATCACATAAAATCTATCAAAATCAGAAATGAAACAAGAACAATGGCAGGTTGTGGGTTTCACCACGTGCAGGCAGCTCTTCATCTGCTTTAGATTCTCTCAATACACTGTAAAATGCCTGTGATTAAAAAAATGCACCCTATGAACATCAGTTTTTATCAATGAAACTTCCAGTTTTCACTGGTGTGTTCGTCTCCTCCTCTCGGCGAGGAAGTGTTAGTTTACAGCACCATCTAGTGGCGGCAACGTTTCATTGTCTTCATTTTGGCCCTCTGCAGGTCAGAGGGCATCATTAATGCTAACTAAACTAAATGGAAGTGAAGCTCTGGTTTGGTTTTCAGATTGATGAGAAATATGAACTTGAAAATGACAGTTTATTTCCAACCTTTTGTTTGCATTTACAGTTTTAATAGGTTACGCTATTAAAAGTGAAAAGGAAAAGGTCAGACTGACAGGACTCTCACTGGTATTTTCTGTCTGGTTTTGCATCCATCCATCCATTTTCTTCCGCTGATCCTGTTAAGGGGGGGGGGGGGGGGGGCTGGAGCCTATCCCAGCAGCCTTCAGGTGAGAGGCGGGGTTCACCCTGGACAGGTCACCAGTCCATCACAGGACCAACACATAGAGACGAACAACCATTCACACTCACAGTCACACCTACGGTCAATTTAGAGTATCAATCAGCCTCGTCCCCTCTTGATGTCTTTGGACTGTGGGAGGAAGCTGGAGTACCAGAGAGAACCCACACAGGAACAGGGAGAACATGCAGACTCACACAGAAAGATCCTGTGATGGAGCCGGGGCTCGAACCTGGAACCTTCTTGCTGTGAGGCCACAGTGCTGACCACTGCACCACCGTGCCACCTCATGGAGAACTGTTGGTTGTAAATTCACTGAAGGAGTGTGGTACTGGACCTGCTCAACTTGTAAAGTGTCATGAGGTAACTTTAGTTGCGATTTGGTTCCATAAAAAATAAAATTGATTTGACTCGACTCGTGTGCAACCTCATTATCATTTTTAATATTTAATTCTCTTTATTGTTATTCAATCTTGTGATTAAAACAACTTTAATTCACAAGTCAAATCTCTGATAACTTTTCTTGTATGATGCAGAAGAAATATTCAACTTCAGCTTGAGAGTTTTGATTTGCAGACTCCTGCTGATGGATCGGCTTTAGGTTTTTACAGGCTGTTAGCGCTACATTCTAGGTTTAACAGATAGACTGTGTGGATATTTAATCAAGTGTGTACAGACATAACTGATCCATCACACAAACAAAAAATCAGGAGGAAAAAGCCGATTAGGCCCTTGAATCATTCGAGTCAAACAAAGACACATAGATCAGCTCTTTTATTAAGGAGATTCTTCTGTACACCACAGCTCCCAACGACCGCAGCTCAATCATCACTGGAGCAGGAAACGTGTTAATGAAACCAGCTTCTCGTCAGACGGTGAGATACAGATTGAACTATTTACAAGAGACAGACCAGCTAAAACACAACTCAGATATTACACATATATATATATATACACGTATATGTATATACATACATACACACACATATGTATATACATACATATATATATATATATATATATACAGTATATAGATAGATACACACACATACATATAAAGGAACAGCAAAATATATCATCCATACATACAATTCAAAGGCCCATCTGGAGTTAGTTTATTTACAGTGTGGTGTGTAAATCAAGGTCAACTTGAGAGCCAACAGTGGCGCTGCGGCCTCGCCAGGGCCGACGGCGGCGTGGAGAAACCAAAGAAGATTCTCCCGTTAAACTGGTGAATTTGACCATCAGCTACCTTTGAAGTTACTTGTGTGAGTAATCAGACTGGGTGTGAAACTGTCAACTGCAGTTGTGAAAATATTGGTTCACACTTCAGTTTTCATTTATCATTTCACTTCCTCAGTAATTAATCACTTGGTCGTTTGATGAAATTTGCTGCTTGCGTTGATTTGTTTTTTCCGGTCTTAGTCCTGGGTCATATTAGTTTTCCTCATGCCAGTTTTACTAATTCATTTCAAAATTAAAGTGTGATTTTAGTTTTATCTTACCTAACTTTTTAGTCTGGTTTAGTTCACGAAAACACGTTTAAACTTCTCTTCTTTCCGGCCTCTGATTTACAATTAGTTTTAGTCTCGGCCCTCTTAATATGAATGCGTATTAAATTAAGTCAAGTTTGAGCCTGCTTTGGTCCACAAAATGTGACAAAAGACTCGTTGAGAGGTTGTTTTTTTTGTCTTAATTTCCATTGAGGTAATTCACTGGATTACTGGGATGAACTCGTGCAATCAGACAGGTGCAGCTGACAGTTCAGTAAAACTTCACGGCTTGAAACAGTCTGACAGTTTCATTGATAAACCTGAGAAGCAGCTTTTCTGAGCTGCCAGTGAACCTTCACTGGAACTGCGCGAGGCTCAGTTCAACTTTTCCCCGAAAAAGCAAATATCCGCTAAAATGGGAGCGACTGTCGAAAGCAACGATGCTAAACGAAATGAGATTGCGAGCGCTTTCAAGGCAATTCCTTCATTTTCCAACATTCTTAAGGCATTTCGTGTACTTTCTGGTATTTCAGATTTGTAGAAACTCATATTTGATTATGTCAAGGAAAGCGTTATTTGATTTTTAATCACTAATCCCATCATGAAAAAGGAGCAGGAAACAAAGCAGGAAAATTAGTGTTCTTTTTTCTTATTTAGAAACAAAATTGTTCAGAGAAAGACAAACTTAAAATACTAAAAAGTACACGCACCAACGGAGACATTCAACTTTGCTTGACTGAAGTGATGAAAGTACTGCATGTGGTCCCGTGTGTCATGAATTTAAAGTCATCAAAAACAAAACAAAAAAAAACATAGTTAGTGAAGTAAACAAATCCAGTTCAAGCGTTACGGGAGGAGTTTGCTCGTCTTGCTGTTGTGAGGTCTGATAATCGTTATGTTCCCGTTCAATAAATATCCAGTGACCAGCTGCAACATGTCCAGGATCATTCTTCACATTTGCTTCATGTTTGAAGGTTGTAAACTCTGATGTATAAAAGTGAAACATGACAGGATGCCAATAAAAGTGGAAATAAATGTACATAAACAACCCAGAACACAAATAAATAGCAGAAATTAATTCCCACAAAAATACCTTCTGCTGTTAGGCCCTCTGTTAGACCACTAGGGGGCAGAGAGGAGCGACAACAGGGTGTAATTGCAAGGCAAACAAACGGATGGAGTGAGGGAAGTGTGAATGTAAAGCTGTACTGGTCTAGAATAAAGAGAACGCTCATAATAAATAAGCCCTAATTGTTAAAAATACTGAAATTTATATTTATCCTGTATGTGTGTGTGTGTGTGTACATCAGTGTTTGTGCGTTGCACCCCCAACAGGAGGGAGGGGTCACGAGTTTCTTGAGGCTGAAAACGTCCTACTCACTTACTACTACTGTAGTAGTGCCAAGCCCTCAGGGTTGGCCGTACTAACGTCTCCCCTCTGCGGAGGACCACAGAGTACGACTTTGTTAGCAGTCGTCTCCCTCGGTTCCCTCGACCAAACACCAACTGGATTTTTACATGAGATTTGGACTATCGCAGTCGTTACAACTAAAAAGCTAACGTTAGCTTAAGTTCGCCCTTCTTTCTTCTTCTACATTCCATTTAATGCACTCTAAGGCGACCTTGAGGTGTCTTTAAGTTAAATGTAGAATTATTAGTAGTGCATGATTAGTGTGATGACTTAAACTGTCCATGACCAACAACCCCTGGAGGCTCTTCTAGCCACCTGCTGGCAAACTGCCATTTTAAAGTATTTACTGATACATTTTACGCCATACAAGAAAAAAAGTTTAAACCCACTGATTTCCAGACGAGGGAACTTGACGTTCATCCGTCTATTTCCAGGTTTTAGGACTCATTCCTGCGCCGCTCCACAACAAGTGATGTCACAAATACAAACGGGCCTGTATGGTGACAGGAACTCTTATTTAGTGACATCATCTTTCAAGGGTTTCTGGGTATTAAAGTTATTCTGACTGTTGAGTGGCAGCTTTGTGCACTCCAGTGTGAAACATTCAGGTTCACAGTCTGGTCTCTGGTGGTCCCTCCTGGTTCTAATGATACTTGGACTGTTCTGGCAAAACAATCCTTTTTTTAAAACGGATGTTGCCTTAACTGAACATCACTGCAAAAAAACCAAATCAAACGTGTGTCTGGTTTAGGCAATAAGAGTCGTTCCTCCGATCAGATCTGTTTCTGTCACACTTTGATTCACAAGTGAAGATCAGATTCGTTGTGTCCAGACATCACCAACCGATGCAAAACACAAACTGAAGGCAGCAAGAATCTGAGGAGAAACGACAAAAGACACTTGGAAATCCTCGGAGTGTCCAGACTGAGACGCATCTGATCTGAGTCAGATTTCAAGCTGCATCCAAATGCGGTTTGGATCAGATTTGCAAGATGCACCAAGAGCTCTGTGATCGTTTGGTCTGGCAGCCTGAACACAGCCGAAGTGGCTCAGATCAGAGTCCACGTGGTTTGAGCTGCTCACACTGCAAAACCCACCATGTGAAAGACGCTGTCGTGTTTGAACGGTGCTATGAAAATAAATGTCTATGTCTCAGTAACGTTAAATCTTCGATACTGAGATGTGGGTGATGCATATGAATGTTTACATCCCTGTCCGTCAACACGAGACCAGTCAGAAACGCTGGTCCTCAGCCTTACACAGCTGCTGGGGATGGTCTCTGGGGGACCACGGCGGCCCGCACTGGTAGCAACAGTGGATTGTGGTCACTTAAGTGTCCTGTTTGTTTGCAGCTTATTGATTTGTGGCTATTTGTCCTCTGTAATCTCTTTCACTCGTCTTTGCTCACATTCATTTCACAATTGGTCTTTGTTTACTGGAGAAAAGAGATGAGAGAAGGTGGAGAGTCGCCTCCTGGAACATCTCTCAGTGGGACAAAGACTGAAAGAGCAGTGTTAACCAGGAATGTGTCGCTCAAGATAAAAGAACACTGCAAATAAAACCTCAAGAAATGTTGATATAACATTTGCATTTTGTGCTGCAAGTTAAGAGCCAATCATAGAAATAATCTGATGGATTTCTGCTGTTTTGGACTCAGAACAGGCGCATCTCGTCCTCCTTCTGTCCAGGTCAGCCTCCTCACGCCTGATCGACACGTAACCCCTCACCCACCTCAAGTTTAGCTCTGGAGGCTTCTTTTAAATTTATTTTTAGCTCAGAGGTTTGAAATGCCTTTGAGTTCAGTTGTCCTCCTCAGAGAGAGTCTGTTCCGTCCACGGAGGTCTGGCCTTCTTCAGATCAACTGTCTCAAGTGTTTAGGACTTCTGCTCGGCAGTGGCGGCAGGCGCGGCCAGACTCTCTGGTTTCACTATCTGGTAGGTGATTAAATATTCCGGGTAGGCCTGCAGACAAAGATACGGGATGTTATCACGGCTGCTGAAATTCCACAGGCAAGTGGAACTGTGTCAGTTCCTCTCGTAGCATGGAAAGAGAGACACAGATGAATTCAGCGGCACATATCTGACACAGCATCACAAAGAAAAATGTTTGCGGAGTTGAATAACCTGTGTGTTTACAGACCTGTTCCCCTCTGTAGATGACATACTCGGCGTACGCTAGTCCGTTGACACTGGGCCTTCCTATAACTGAGTGGTGTCCAGGGGGGGCGTGGGCCATTTTCATAGCACTGAACTGAAGAAATGACTTACCAAGCGTCACTCTGCAGAACAACATCTGCCTAAAAGGCCGACACACACACGCACGCACACACAGACATAGACACACACACACACACACACACACACACACATGCACATACCTCAGCAGTTGTAGATATTTTTCACTGAAGGGTTAAAAAAAACTTCAATGTGAAAAAAAACTGTTGAAAAGTACAAGATGTTGTTATTTTATCAGAAATACAGCAGCAACTGCTGTTCTGGGCAGGCGCAGTGATTTGATGCAGCGTCTCAAAAGCCTCATCATAGCTTCAGACAATAAAACATTTGTTGATGACTAGACGAGCGAATACTGCCACTAATGATGGCCGACTTTGTAACAGAGGATTATTATTTATTATTTATGATAAGAATCCCCATTAGCAGACGCCACAGTGACTAGCTGGTCTAACAATAACAGCCTTACACAACACAAACAAGTAAAGTCAGAAGTCTGATGTCAGGGTAATGCATGCAGGTGTAGGTGGGATTACTGTAGGACCCGGACCCTGATCTATGTGAACCAGGATAGTGGCAGGAGGAGGATTTGCACACTTCAGAGTTCGAGGTATATTTCTGATAAAACAACATCTTGTAATTTTCTTTCATTTTTTTTTGTCACAAAATGTTTGCAAAATGTACTTTGTGTTCTCTAATGTTCTCCTGAGTCTCAGGCAGCTGTTCACCAACACAGTTATTAGTCTTCAGCTGGAGTTCTGCAGCGTAAACAAATGCCACCTGTACAATCTTAATTTAAATGGACATTTAATTGCCAGCCTGCTGACAGTGCTGCAGTTTCCCAGCAAGTTCATGAACGCCTCACCTGTGACACACGTAGCAGGAGCGGTCTTTGTGGGTGGGGCATCCGGTGCCTCCGCCGATCCCATACACATACTGGTTGCTTTTGGAAGAATTCTCTGCAAAATAGATGCCGGCGCCAAACATGCCGCCAATGTAGGCGTGTCGCTCGTCAAAACCCTTGTGAATGATGGCGTTAATGAAGGGAGAACCTGGCACGAAAACGAAAAAGGCGAGACGTTACATGTTAAGACCTTTTTCTTTCTTTTCCATGCACCAGTGTGTCTGAGGTCATCCTCCGGTTGTGTTGCACTACAAAGGAAAACATTTATTATCAGCTGAAGTTGACCTTTGACCTGTGGCACTGATTTACAGCCAGAAACAGGTTTCGTGAGGTCACGGTGACTTTAGTGATTCAGAATCTGCTCCTTTTTCAGCGGATGTTTACTCCAAATTTTCAGGCATTGCTGATGCTCACACTAACAGGACACGTGCCTGTGATTACACACCTCACCAGTAACAATTAACACAAGAACAACAAGGACAGAAACCACTGAGGAGAAACCAACATACTGACGATCACCCTGAGACATCCTCGATCTGACAGGCTGAGATCTAAGCAAGGCCTCTAGATGAAGCATTTCACACAACACAGACGCCGCACTGCTTCCTGTGTGGGCTGCAGGCCTCCTGAGGCTCGTGTCCTGACTGGAACTTGTACTTTTATGGGGGCATGGAATATTAATGGGATTTATTATGGGCCTGCAAGCCAACAGCATTCACATTCATGATATTCCAAAATTTATTATTATTATTTTCCTTCCGTAGGTTTTTTTTTTTTGGCACCTTTCAAGTCCTTTGACCTACAGACATGATGCACCTATCGAAATGTTCAGCTCTTCAAGGGTATTCGGGCTTTTACTGCCAACACCCTAAATACCTAAAATTAGATTTTTTTTCAACTATGTCATACTCTCAGCTATAGAAACCGTTCAAGTAGCAAACTGTTCAGCTTTTCAAGGGCTTTCAAACATAACATTTTTCACAAAGACAAAAAAGTTTGTCTTCCGGATGTTAAGTAATGCTCATAAGAAAAGTATTTTTTGGGCAGCCGTGCAGCATGCGACAGTCGACACAGTTGCAATTATACTGTTCGCCTTTTATGTAGAATGCTTCATTACTTTGTTTACACAGGGGGAGACAGACAGAGGGAGAGAAAAGCAGTCCTCTGTAAAATGTCTTACTCATAATGTGGAGATGTCACACATCCCACTCTCCTCAAAATGAATGTACTGGAGTTAGCAGGTGTGTTTTGAGGAAAGAAAACTGGGTTTGAAGTGATAATCAGTAGAACACACACTGATGTATTGTTTGCTAGCTAGCTAGTACTTACAGTATATGCACGATATTTGGAAGGCTTATGTAGAATGACAAGACCTATGAAAATGTGCATCGGATTTTGAGGGCAGAAAAGCAAGAAAGTCTGCCATTTTTCATTTATCTGTCATTTCCAGGGCTCCTACTTGAACAAACTCCTCCAAGGGACTTTATGATTCTGATTTATGATTCTCTTAAAATTTGAAAGCCCCACTTGGAAATGCATCTTTCACTTCATTGTGATTTTTGGCCATGTGCAAGCAACACGCGCTTACTCATGCTGCCTCTTTGACTACTGAAAGTGCAAGGATGGCCATCACCATGGCAACCGAGCAGGTGTAACCCATTAAAATCCCTCAAGGCATTCCTGAGCTATTGCTTTCATGAGAAAGGGACAGATATTCTGTACAAGTGGCAGGACAGTGACCTTTGACCACCAAAAACCTTTCCAGTTCAGTCCTGAGTCGCTATGGATGTTTGGCCCACATCTGAAGTAAGATCACCTAAACCAGAATAGGACGGACCCACGGCTGTCAAGGAGGCATAATTTAAAGGACTAGCATCTTGTAGTCCAGCACAAAGAGTCAATAATGATGATGACACCATCACACCAGCAGTGTGTGATGAAGAAACCCACTGTGCTGCCACGTGTAAATATTTACCGTGAAAGAGCATTCGCTCGTTGTGGTGATTGTGATTCTCATCTGCAATCTCCTTTTGCCTGTGTGAGTATCGCTCCCGCAACTTCTTGTTCACCACCTTCTGAATCTGCAGGCACACAGAGAGGAAGTGAAATCAAGAGAGGAAAGCGTCACTTCAACCTAAAACACGAATTTTAAAATAGAGCTCCGCAAGTTTATGAAGTTCAGAATCCGTGTTCGCGGTGCAGAGGCGAGGAACTTCACCTTGATGATGTTGTACTGGCTGAAGACTCCGCCTGCATTCCCTCCGTCGCGGTGTTCTCTGATGGTGCTCTGTAGCTGAGGAGGGAATCAACAGTCAGAATTATACAAAAACAAAGCTTTTACAGGTTAAAAAGGGAAAATGTGTGGGATTAAAAAATGCTAATGAAATGCTGTTTCTGTATATGGTGAATAACATCTGGTGTGACTCATGCAGCTCTCGGGAGACCAGAGCGGCCCTGGTGTCTTTTCATAATCAAATAAGTGTGCAAGTGATATTCAGGAGCCACTTTGACAATCAAGATAGCTCATTATTATCTGTAACTCCACAAATACTCACATCTGGTGTCTCAAATCATAGATGAATCAGTTACTAAATGACAGAACAGATACCACAAAGAAATCTGAGGAGAAAAACATTAAGTAAAAGAGTATTTTGCTAATGACTTCAGTAACTAAGCTCCATAAAAAAGTGGTGTACACTAATGCAGTATTTCCTGGTATCAGAGCATCTCTGTCATTTCTCACTGTTTTCATTTGAAAATTACAGTTTACATTTCTCCAGTGGGTCTCATTGACTTAACACCCATTCAGACGGATATCTGCTGTCTCCTTCAATTACTGGTTTCATTTTCAAGAGCAGCTACACTGATAGGGATTATCTTGCTGAGTCGCGGTACTGTGGTGACATTAAAAACATTCACTATGAACATTCTTTAAAGAAACAAGCCAACTTTTTCTTATTGACCATCATCGTCAGATCCAGACAAGAGGACGGATCCCCGTCTCTCCTCTTTGTCTCCATTAGGGAGCTGAGACCCCCAGAGACCAGCTGACCCCTCGTTAGCTTAGCACAATGAATGGTAGTGGATGGGAAGTGTTAGCATTCCTCAGTCAGAAGTCATCAAATAGATCAGGTTCAGGATCGTGGTTTTTCCAGAACTAATCCTCCTCATCCTCTCTTAGAGTGTCAGCCATGAGTAGCTCTTCTAGAGATTCAAGATTTTAAGATACTTCATTGTCATTTCAACATGCAGTGTACATGGGAATGTAAGTTCTTTACTCTCAGCTCTTCTTTTCTGACGTAATATAGATATAATTTTTCATGTTCTACCTGTCAACAAACATGTTTTGTTTTTGTCAAAGTTTCTATGCAGAGGTCCATCGAATTAAATGAAAAATTTTGTGATTGTATATATATATATCAAATATTGCAATAATTGTTTGTTTTTAGTAAAAAAAAGACAGTTATATTAATGCAGGAATAGACCATTATGCTACCACTTCCCGTCCATTGCGCTAAGCTAAGTGGCTGTGGGCCTCAGCTCCCTCATTCTCACACAGAGGAGAGAAGGACATCTATCTATTTGTCTGGCACTGGAAAGGTTGAACAAATAAGCAAATTTCCTCAAAACTTGGCGTGTTTCTTTAACCAGATGGTGAAAAAAATTTGAGAAGGAGTGTTTGCATACTTCCTCCTCCACAGACTGGAACTCCTTGTCGTCCGGTGCCAGGTCGATCAGCACGGTGCCCTGACTGGAGCAGTGAAACGTCAGGTACGGGTTTGCACCTACACACACACAGACAGACAAACAAACACACACACACTTCACGTGTGAGTCAGGATCGGACAAAGAATGAGTGCATGTGGAAGCAAATCCTTCAACCAAAAAAAGACAAGAAATTATACCTAAAATGATGTCGATGATCTGGATGTATATTAAAGTGCAGGAGCAGCTTTACTGAACATTCTGACATCATCAGACACATCTGCTTGATTATTTTGTAAATCAGTAACAATCATCGACAATTCCCAGGGACTGAATTTCCATGTGATAGTCAGTTTCTCTCTACTTTCAGCTTCTGCTTGAGAATTGAAACATGCTGACTGTAGTTTATGTGCACCCTTGAGTAAGAGTTGTCTCCTGACCTTGCTGGCCTCCCAGCAGCCTCTCGATGCCCTTGATGAGTTTGTGTCTGTGGCCGTAAGCGTTGATGCCAATCTCTTTGAGCTCCTCATGGCCCATGTCTGCCAGCACATCCAGCGAAATCTGCCCGAAACAGCAAAGAAGTCCATCTTGTTTACAGTTGCCGTCAAAGCAATGTAAGAGGTTAAATTCATGAACATAGACCAACTAAACAACATCATTGTTTCTGTTGGGAAAACAGCAGGCTTTACTCAAACTGGCGAAATTTACAAGCCATTGATAATAATGGGTTCAATTATCGAAGACGTACTGCAGAGACAATGGGTGCGACAAATATTCATGAGAGAAAGACCAGCGTGGCGTAAAGAAAAGGTTAATGAATGTGAGGCAGTCATTACACAAACTGAGAACAATGAAGTTTGCAAGTTTGCTCAGGGAGGGCGGAGATGAAATCCTGCTTGAGGCAGAGATAGCTGCGCTTCTTCAGCAGTAACCTTTAAGTGCTGCTGTGATCGCTCTTACAGGAGTAAATCATCCGCCTAAATACACTGCTGGGAACTCGCCCAGACGGAAATAAGAGGAGTGGCAACAGGAAGAGTTTTCCAGCCTGTTTCATTCCAGGGATCACAGCAGTAGATGTGGATGTCAGAAGCTGGTCTGATCTCTCTATACCACGACAAAAAGCATTACGTACATGTAATACAAGAGACAGATGACATGTGTAGTCCTGGCTGGTGTCTCATCATCGTCCCTGTAGTTTGCTGTTCAAAACTGAAATCCTAAAATTTATCCTGAAGTTAAATGAACGTGCAAACTCTTGAGGAAGTACAGCCCTTTACCTCTGTGGTGCATTAGGGAGCTGAGACCCCCAGAGACCAGTTTATTGCTAGTTAGCTTAGCAGAGTGAAAGGTAGGGTGGGTGGGAAGTGTTAGCACAACATTTAACAGTCTACCAACTTTACTAAGACTAGGTTGGTAATAAAATTCATTACGAAACAACAATTTAAAATTGCAAGCCGCTGTGGTTTTAGAATTGGATTAGTTGTTGGAACTACTTTCCTGACCAGGCGTATGATTTGATGCCGCACCTTAAAGGCCCCGCAGTACTTTCAGCAAACAAAACATTTGAGAACAACAAGGCTTGAAGAAGCAGCTGCTAATCGTGGCTGATTTTGTGAGAGAGGAGAGGAGGGCTATTTCAAAACAGACCAAGATTCTGGGTCTTCTCCAGCTACTGCTTTTGACTGAGGTATGCTAACACTTCCCACCCACTACTGGCCACTGTGCTAGGCTAACTAGCGTGGGTCCCTAGAAAAGGATATCTACCTGCTTGTCTGGATCTAGGGAGGACAGCAAAAAAGTGTACACCCCAAAAAGCTGGTGTGTTCTTTTAAACAATTTGCTCCCAGTACTGAGAGAAGACTTGGAGTTGATGCTCCTCTCAGGCGCTACACAGAAGACGGCGTGACAAGAATTAATGATTAAAAAATTGCCAGTCACAGCTCAGAGGCATTTCTGATTTCTGTTTGTTTCATGTATTAATTTGAGGAACATCACAGTCTCCTCATTGCACCCCCCCCCCCCCCACACACACACACACACACAGATTGGATGGTTCGAGCCCGTTCAGTAGAGTGGAAACTTGAAGTCACACTATTCATCTAGGTCATAATTTATTTGAACCTTGTTTCATTTTGCTTGTATTGACACTAATACTGTACATTATTTCTGCTTGAACAGGCTTATACTAGACGGTTTTAAAATTACTGCGCTAATGATCATAACAACTGAAGTGTGTGTTTAAGTTTAGAGCCTAAGAGGAACTTTATTAGTGGAGTATTATTAAATGTAAAGCCAGAGGCATCGACATAAACCTTTATACCATTCATGTCATTCTGAAGTATAAATGTACATTTCTATCAACACCCAGCTGACTCTCAACTCCATCTCACTCACCGTTTGAATATTAATGAAGACTTGTTTCCCTTCGGGGGGGAACCGTGAAAAATGTAACACACACACACACACACACACACGCACGCACACCTCCTCCATTTTTGTTTTTGCACTCACACTGACTTCTGTTCTCCGACTTTTGCCAGCTGTCTATTTCTATTTCAGTGTTCTCCTCTTTCTGCCTCCCCATCTGTCTTACTATCTGTTTCTCCTTTTGCCACCCAGTTCTACTACTTTCTGTTTTTCTCTAACATTATTAAAATAGAAAATCCCCAACGTGAGGGATATGGTATGAAGAGAAAAACCTGCAAATAGCAGACTGTTCCAAAGTTGGATATTTACACTGGAGAATATTACCTTAAAATGTATTTTACTTCCCATTGTTCTATTTTTTATCTTTCCCTTCTTTCTCGCCCACTTCCCCTTGTAAGCGTGTGTACCTGTTCCCTCTGGAAGATGTCTCGGAGGTGTTCCAGGCCTAGACTCTTCAAGAACTGGTTGATGGTCATGTCGAGAAGAGCTGCAGTGAGTTCAAATGCAGTGATGTCATCAGAGGAGTCCCACGCGTTACATCATCAGACCTAGTTTTAGGTGTGTGTGTTTTTGTGTGTGTGCATACTTTCTCCTTCCTTCCTGTCAGACCCAGATGCACCATCTGCTGTCCCGGTGGCCCCAGCAACTGTGATGTCACTCAGGGGTGTGGTCAGGTTGTCTATGCTGCTGGCTGCTGACAGGCAGGACGGGGATGGTGAGGGTGAGATGACCACACCCCCTGTGGCACCTGTACTCACCACACTTGCACTCACCTGAGAGAGGAAGAGTTTACATTTCAGGGGCCATTGAGAGAACATGTAGTGCTAAATACAAAACTACTTAGACGTTAACGCTTGTGTATACACCGACTAGCCTAATCATTCGCAAAGCGCTGGTGGTCCGTAAAGGTACAGCAGGTGGTTCATGAGAGGTCCTAGACAATATTTAAATAAAACCTTTAGGTTCTCTTGCAAAAAAAAGAAAAAGATTTGTTATACTTTAATAGGTTCCTACAGCAATCAGTGTGTTGATACTGACATGTTTCATTAACCTGAAGAACATCCGTTAGGGAACGAGTGGTAGTTCCTAAAAAAGTATGTATTTTTTGGGAGCATCCCTCACCATAGACAAGCTGGATGTGTGGAAAATCTGTCATTTATTTTTAATTGAATGTGAGATTATCAATCATTTATTTGTACAAAAAATGTATGATGGTAAGGGGTTGGAAAATATGAAACTTCATGTATTCATCAAATGTCAAACCGCCAAGACACAGGCCTAATGATCCAGTATCTGGACTTAAGGTGTTACAGGTAACATTCAGTTCCACTGCAGTGAGGCAGGCTCACATCCAGCCTGAGCTGGTCTGTTTACATAAGGCAACGCTTCACCCAAAGACTGAGCAATTACAGGTTTGTACGTCCACGGAATAATTTCAGATCACAAGTTGGACGGTGGCGTTCTCAGGTTCAGGAAGGGTTGCCCTGAAGTTAGGACGGGAACTTCAACTGCTTTTAGATGACTTGTAAATAGACTCAACTCAACTGCCTACCAGGCTTGAAAATACAGAGCCAACACTTGATCCGCCTCCTCCACCGTCTCTCAATGTTTACACTTCAAGTGACACTTCAAATCCATTATGTCCTTCAGCTCCAAATACAACTCCAAGTTGTGTTACTCACATGCAAATAGCATTTGCATCTATTTATAGTCTTTGACTTTTCAGTACAGTTACATCTTCAGCAAAAATGGGGTCCTTCATAACCTTTGTAACTTTTATTTTCAACATGTGTTTGACATCAACGATGACAGCAAACCTGGGAGCTACGGGAGCTCTCATTTGCTAAAAAGGCTGATCTACAAGGGTCCACACTCACCACAGTGGCCTGTGGTTTTAAACAGCTCGGCAGGGCATCTGGAGGCATGGCATCGATCAGCAAGGCTCTGATGTCATCAGCCTGCAACAAAGAGATGTAGCCAGATGTAGTGTTTGTGCACTCCAAGTATGATTCCAGTAACTTCAGTTGGAGGCTAAATAACAGACTCGGCTTAGTTAAAGAGAAGCTCACCAGTTGCTACATTTGCTGCTGCATTATTGAAACGACTGTCAGTAAATAAGTTACAAATGCTAACCTTCATCTCTGTACACAAGAGCTAGCGCTGATATATAATACTGCAGTACTTTACATTGTAAATAAGTTTTTAAATTTTTAAAATCTCCTCAAAGACACATCATAAATGGCGGATTTAACCCTCTGATGCCTGCAATCACGCCCGTTTGAAGATCCCCAGCAATGGACGTAATTTCAATTTCCATTCTTTAAACAAGGAAACACAATGCAGCATCATTGCGCAGACACACACCAGCACAGCTACAGCAGGTTATGAATGCCGCACTGACACGGTGGATAAATCAGGTTTTACTCAGGAGAGCACAGGATTTACTGACCTGCATTAGCCAATAACATCAACGCCCAACAGGAATTTCAAATATCAGGTTACAGGACTGTTTGGTTCAGAAGGGACACATGAGATGCTTCCCTCGTCTGTTTCAAGCAACCTGAGATGGTTAATATACAACCATGAGCTCCCCAGAATAAAATTATTCCATCATGTGGAAGAATTATAATCATATTCATAATTATTTCATATTCCATGCACAGAGCTAACCAGCTTAATATTTTTGTGTCGCAGAGGAGAGAAAATTCAATTTCTTGAGTGTGATTTGTGTGTGTCAGGGATGAACTCTAGAATGTTAAGTCCTTGAGCAAGTATGTCAGCAAAGATGCAGGATTTTCAACCCTTGCCTGAGTGCCATCACCTCAACTTTCTTTAACCAGCCAAACATCAGCTGATACTGAAGGGATGACAGGGTGATTACCGTCGCCAGATCCAGCGGCGTCTGTCCCTCCTGGTTTTTCATGGTGGGATCAGCTCCGTGGGCCAATAGCAGAGCACACAGCTGAGTCCGCCCTTTTTGCGCCGCTTCATGGAGCGGAGTAAACGCCCACTTGTCTGTGGCGTTGACGCATGTATTGTACTTGATCAGCAGGGCGGCAATGTCCACGTGCTTGACGCGGCAGGAAAGGTTGACGAACATTGAAGGAGAGGAAGAGTGCGAAGGCATTGATGATGGACACGGGAGGGTGGGGGGAGTGGGGGACAAGAAAGGAGGCAATGAAAACAAACAGACAGAAGAGGCGGGGGGAAAGAGACAATGAGCACATTTAACAAGAAAATGTGTGAAGTAGGCTGAGTCGGTGCAATAAAAGCCAGATCAGAAAATACAGAATGTGTGTTTCTTTGGAGCAGTGAATTATTAATTCCTTCATCATCCTCGGTTTCCCACTGCTCCTCCTTCCTCTCCTCATCTCCCTCCTCATCGGTTTCTAGGTTGTCTGGGTGCCAAACACAATATAGCTGGGAGAGGCTAAAGCTTGTGTGTGTGTGTGTGTGTGTGTGTGTGTGTGTGTGTGTGTGTAAGGGGGGGGTGGGGCGTCTTATCTAGTACACACAGCTCATCAAGTTTTCACTCAACATGTGCTTCATGACTCTTTCAGGAGCTGAATGTTACTAGGAGCCAACTGAGGCCTCCAGATGGAAACATGACATACATGGTCCGCCTCAGAAAACAAGAAAATGTGAATGAGACTGAGAAATAATAATCAGCATACGGTGAGATTTTGTTCTCTTGATGCTGTATCAATATTTCTGCCCCAGCTGTATAGTATATCATGATAAATTCCTATCATGACTAGTGCCTTATTTCAGTTTGTCACCATGAAACCTTTCACAATTAAACTGGAATAAAAATTTGGAATGAAATAGTTTTGACTCAATTTGTCCATGAAATTATCAAAGTAATGTTGTGAAAATATTATTAGACTACAGGCAGGTTATATATAGCTCACCCTCACTTGGTGCAAGGACAGTCAGGGCCCCTATCTAAGAGCTCTATGGCGGATGGCACTATGTGTGCGCTGTGCGTTCATGGCGTGTTCAGCTTCATTTTGGTATTTAGCCTATGGCTGTAGGAAAACCAAACTATCAGTGGCGTGTTAACTTCATGACTTTCACCTACGACAGAATCAGCGGCGTTATTATAGACCGAGTCATGCAGCCATGCAAACGGAAAAAGTACAGGTAGATATCACAAACCCATAACCCATAAATATCAATAACCGGTGATTATCTATACATTATAAGACAACTGGTCCATAAAACATCAGAGTATCTGTGTAACTGACTTGAGAAACAAACAGGAATACCATGAGTGAGCATGTGTGTGTGTCTCACCCCGTATGAAGCAGCATTGTGTAAAGGTATCAGTCCTCCTTTGTCCTGTGCGTTCACGTCAGCTCCATGTTCCAACAAATACTCTGCTACCTCCAAGTTGTTGTATCCAGCTGGAGAACGCCGAGGGGGCCGAGGCGTACGAACAGCAAGCAGGTCAGAGTGAAGAGATGGAGAAAGATAAGAGATGCAATAATGTGGTCAGGTAATAAGTGAGAAGCAAAGAAAGAGCTGCAGCATGACACCGTGTGTGTGTGTGTGTGTGTAATCATCTTTTGCTTCAAGGCAGAGGGTGTGTGGGTGTGTGTCTAAATGGCCAGAAAAAAAAACTATAAAACTTCCCAGGAGATTCTGAGCACTTTCTCAACTTTTAGAGCGATAGTCATGCAGAAAATCATATTCTAATCACATTTAATAATTGGCTGAGGAGATTCTTTATCAATCAGAATCTAAAACTGTAAAAAAGACAAAGACAAAATAGATTTCCCCGGCAGAAGATTACAGGGATGACCTCAACCATGAACCTGATTGTATCTGAAAATGTGACAAACTGAGAGAATTGCTTGAGTTAGCTTGTTAGCTGGTATGGGTGTACGCAGACTAGCTGAGAAAGCTAACATTAGCCATAATCTTTCATCATAATAACCATCACCAGAAATCTCTAATGGAACATTTGGTGTTTTATCTGCCAGCATTCAAACTTCTGATTTCCCCGTCTTCTTCTTTTCACTTCTGGCTACTTGGCACAGGTAAAGTGTCACTGCTTCCCTCGGCATTTCTACTGCTGAATTTAATATGATAATAGTAAGAAAATATTCCTTTTATGACTTATACTGAAGCCTAAGAGGAAGTGATTTAGGTCCTTGGTTGAAAACAGACGACTGTGATGGTGTTTCTTGATGGTTCAGAGGTGTTTCCAGTACGACAAGACAAACAAAAATCAAAATGTCCAGTTGCGATGTGATGTTGGCGTATAAATCAAGTCAAAAGAGTTCATGTTCTAGGAGCCAAGCCTGTTCAGTGTGTGTGCCGGTTTCACATCAAACCAAACACAAAGAGTTGTTATGGTAATGAAGGAGACAAAGCATCAGCTGTGAAATAAACCCTGGTAAGAAAAAGATACAAGCAGCAAGGTAAAAACTGACCCGTCTTGCTGTGACATTTAAAGGTAAAAGTTTGAGGACACAGAGTTGCCTCATATTTTAAGTATGCAGAACAATCTGTGGTTTGTACACAGAAACAAGAGTTTCAGTGTATCCTGGTGATTATATCAGCACAGAGTTCATGAATTATGGATTTGTGTGTGTGTGTGTGTGTGCCTGTGCATGTGTTTATGGCTGTGAGGTGCAAAAGCAGAGTGATGCATCAGTTATCTCTAAAGCAGATGTTTTAATGATTACAAATCTTGATTGTGTGTGTGTGTGTGTGTGTGTGTGTGCAGCTTTGAAAACATGCATTATCGCTTCTATCAGAAAGGTAAAACACATTAAGTCTGTGTGAGACTCAAGGACATCAGAGTAAACAACTATGTAGTCAGAGTTAGCTGGAGGTTTCCTATATCTTGATGGAAAATGTGTCTCTGAGCAATAAGGAATTATCATTATTATTATTTTTTAAGTGAAGCAGAGACATTTCACATTAAATTAACATCTATAATACAAACGTGCTAGATTTCACAGGCTAATTTCCATCTGTAGTCTGTGGCAGGTTGATGTCAGTACAAGAGAAATAAACAACTGTAGTAATTAATAAAGTTAATGTAAAAAAAAGTTTCATAAAGTTTACAGGGATTTTCACTAATTTGACTGAAAACCGTCTCAAAAGGTAGATGGACGTATCCATAAAAACTAAGAGTGGAACCAGTCCAGTTCCTTTTTTTGAAAATAAATCTTGATCATGTCACACTGTCACTGTGTCGATAAAGATAAACTGCTCTGATGGTGACATCAACGCGTCTGTATTCCATGTGAGAACTCTTGAACTAGGTGAGGGCCATTGGCCACCTGAGAGTCCAGACCTGAGTGCTGATTTCAAGCACAATTGTGATAAAATAATTCAGAATAATTAGCATTGGTAAAAATGCTAAGCTATTCCAGCCCGTGCATCTAAAACCCAGGGCTGCCACGTCTGTCTGCCTGTGTTAATTGTCTTGTTCTTGGCACTTTTCTGAGCCACAGTCCCTCGAGGAGAACCGGTCCTGGGCTGCTGGAACTAGAGTCAGGAGTTATGGCGAACACACTCATGTCCAAGTCATGTCCAGGTGTGTAAATTAGCTAGCTTAATGCTACCATGACATTTGCTAACTCATCTAAACTCTCTTCTAATAATAAGACACTGAAGTAAGGAAACAGAACAACATTCAACATCCCTTTCCTTTCTTTCATGAACTCATATTACAGGAAATTTAACTGACTGGTATTTGTGGAATATTCAGAATATTTTGTAATTTTTTTCTGTTCTGTTTGTGCATCTTACCTGCCAGGTGCAGCGGCGTTGAGTTGCGTCCCTGCGTGTCCCGACAGTTGATGTTGTCTGGGCTGCATAACTTCTGCACCCTGGCCAGACATCCCTTCTTGGCTGCATCCAGCAATGCTGCATCTCCTCTCAAGAGGTCCTGAATGTCTGTGTCCCCGTCCTTCACCAGGTCCAGAGGCGTGTTGCCGTCTCGGTTCTTCTTGGTGGGGTCGGCTCCGTGCTGCAGGGAGCACAAGATGAAAAGAAAAGAGAGGGAGAGAACGTAATTGTCTTCACATAAGAAATATTTTAGGATATGAAATCGATAGCTATTAAATATTAGTCCTATAAGTCCCAGTGGGAGCTTTCACTGAGATGAGGAGGGTGACAGGAGATGAGTGGAAAGAGGAAGGTTTTTCACCAGAGAGCAGAACAAAGAGAGAGAGAGAGAGAGAGAGAGAGAGAGAGAGAGAGAGAGAGAGAGAGAGCTGGAAGGAGGGGAGGACAGAACATCCAGTGAAATGGAAGACAGCATATTCCCTGGAGAGCAGGAAAGCAGACATCTTCATCACTCAACTGTCTCCGGGGTTACGGGTTAAATTGTCATTTCATTGTGTGTTGAAAAAAAAAATCAGCTCATTAAAATGTGATGTTGTGGGGATCCACTGCTGGCCTGGAAATGTCCCTTACACATCTCACGGCTGTATAACCTCTTCCAAAACACAGATTTTCAGCTGAATTCTTCTGTCCTACTTCTGTATTTCTATCATCACTTTCCTGCTGATGTAATCACCTTCCAACGGTAATAGATTCTCTATCCAGGAAAATTAGAACAGAGATAAGTTGAAGGAATTCAGAGGAATTCAAACAATAAATTTAGGAGCTGAGTATTTACTCCAAACAAGACGTCATACTGTTTGATTGACAGCTGGTCAATTAGAGACAAAGACGAAGCTCCGTCACACCCAGACATCCAGCCACCATCACCATCTCAACAGCAATAACAAGACTGTTGCAGCTTAATAGAGAAGGTAATTATCTTCTTAACAAAAAACAAAAAAATGAAATGCTTTTGTGTTTCACTCCACAACATCAGTGGGGAATATTATTCTGAGCACACAAAAGAAATCTGACAAGAAAACAGTGGAAACAAAAGGAAAATCTGGAAACTCTAGAATAAATAGTTAATTTTACAAAGAGAATATCCTGAGGCCACGGCAGATTAACACCAAAGTGCTGGAACACTCCTGCTGGTGTGAGTGTGTACGCTGGTGTTCAAGGAGAAATGAGGGTGCTGCTGCATCAACATGAATCACGCATCACAAGTCTTTCTTAAAAGCGTAAGAATTTCAATGAGACAAAAAATAAAGAAGAAAGAAGCCAAAACGTCATGTTGCAAAATCAATCCTGTGTTTTTATATTGTCTGCCTCCAGACTTCTTAAAGCGAGAGTGGAACCGAGTGCTGAAAGAGTGGCCCGAGGGCCGGCCGGAGTGCTCTGCTCATTCATCTACACGCTGACACTGAGCGATCTGTTTAATCTGTTTGGCTCAAACAAGAGGATGCACGGTGTCATCAAGAGGCCTGACCGCAAACGGACGGGACACAAACGCACAGCACAAGATGAGAGGCGGCGTCCTTGAATCAATCAGAAGTTAACAAGGTAAGTCAGCCCCTCGATAAACAACTCATCAGCTCCAGAGAGCAACAACAAGTGATTGACAGGAAGTCAATGACTAGGATTAAACCGGACGAGTAAGAAGAATCACTTCCGCAACTTTCAGCGAAGCAGCAAAGTAGGTTCTCCTGCGAGTATGTTCCGACTGCAGGAATTTCACTCCGCTCTCTCTCACATGTAGCTTGGTGGACTCAGCACGGTTCAAGGGAGAATGTGCAACAAATTTGCATTTTTAATGAGGTTTGGTTTGCTTCCACACTGTCGCCTCGTCAAGTGCACCAAACATTGTAAACACACCTAACATCCTCGGGATAGAGAGGCCGGCGGACTCCACCAGCACCCCAGCACTCCACTAGATGAGGCTGCCCGTGAATCGTTATCTTATTTTGTCCTCCACGCGACACCGGCCCGATTTCAGTTTTTTCATTTTCACTTTTCTGATGAATTTATATGTGAGTGATGTTATTTGCCTTCTCACCTTCCACTCCCTGTATCCACACTTTCAATTTCCACTGTCCTTGTAAAAAGGACCTGTGCTGTCATAGAGAACTGTCTAACTATAGAACAGCATTTAGCCACCTTTTTATTCCTATTTATGAGCAAACAGCGTGCATTAACCCCCCCCCCCCATCGTCTTTCTCTCTGCCACAACTTCTTCACCTGCAAGTGTGACTCAATTAAATTCATGTTTTATTTTTGTTGTTGTTGTTCACTTCCTATATGTGGTCCGTTTCCTTTTACACTTCAAACCAGCTGCACCCTGGTCCACCTGGCAGCAGACCAAGTCCCACGTATTAAAATACCCAGAGGAAAGGAGGCAGGTGTGGAATGGCTTCAGCAGGTACGGTTACATGGACCAAAACATTAAACTCCATCACTTTAGCTCTGCTGCGTGTTTACAGTAGTAAACCTGGCCAGTGAATGACTGCACAGCTACACTCACAACCCTCCTTAAAGTAACAATTTTGTCACGTTTTTGTTGTGATTTTTAACTACTTTTTTTTAAAGTTATCATCATTGGATTGGATTGACATTTATTTCAAATGTAGAAAAATAAATGTTTTTTTGTTTTTTTTTTAGAACAAAGCAAAAGGTCATACAGGAAATGATATCAAACCAAATAATAGGAATAAAAAAAGCGTAACACAATCCGAGATTGTCAAACTTGTCGCGTCTCAAAAGGACTGAGAGGAAATACGCCCGCATCACCGTGACATTTGGATATTTTATTTGCACCAAACAGCAATGAAGAAGGAATCTAGTAGCATCAACATTTCCCTGCAATGTGTGTGTCCGTGTTGTGTGTTCATGCGCTTCCTGTGTGACTTCAGCAGTGTTGCTCTAATAATAATTTATGCAGCCCCATATGGCAACAACGCAGTGGTGATGTAACCTTGACTGGAGGTGTTTCTGACAAGAAAAACAAGAAGAACACATTCAGCTGTGAAACTGAAACATTACACGTGACTCATCCAGATGAGTGTAGCAGATGTGACAAATCTTCAGTCATGCGTTTGTTGCGTCTGGGCTGAGAGAGCACGAGAGGTCAAAGCTTCTCCTCAATATTCACCTCTGATTGGCTGATGAACACATTCTGATGCTACTGCAGAGAGAAAGTCCTGATTTACCATCACAAAACCGGTTCACGTAACGCAGCTGACAACACACGTTACTCACAGGGAGCCAAATGCAACTAACGTACAGAGGCTGTTTGCTGGTCTGGCTGGTGTGATGTTTTAGTTCTACTGTAACACTTAAGATTCTAGACTCTTTTTAGCACCAGGCATTATGTTTCAATTTATTGTCAAACGAATGTTAAGAAAAATTGGATATGAAATGATCATCAAATGTCTGGAGCCAATAAAATAGTCTACCCAATGCGTATTTTGGTCAGAAGATGGCAGTCTAGGCAACATTACGCATGGTTACAACAAACTGTAGATGAAGAAGAGGTTCTTTTGGCCATCTACCAGCTAAAAATGTGAGAGAGGTGTGGAGGGATTACTGTCAGCTGGGCAAGCTGTCATCTCTCTCCTGCTAGCTAGCATCAACACATGCCGCACGTCATCATGAGATGAAACGGAGGTTGGGATTATCCTGAACGACACCCCAGCCAGGAACTGCTGCTCAGTCATGAGTTAAAGATTCGCTACGTCAGAGCTCATTCATAAAGACGTTTCCATCTCCCATTTCCTGCAAAAACCAGCTCCAGCAAGCCTAGGACCTTTTTTTCCCGCAAAATTTATTTTTCTTCTTTTCTTGTCTAATTTGCAGTTTCCATTAACTTTACACTTTAAAATGTGCAAAAGCGGTCGTGAAAACAAAAGAGTTTTGTTTTGGATGCAGAAATAATAAGTCAGCAATTAATTATTTCTAAGGAGAATTAACAGATTAATCTTTGCATAAATAAATATAAGCCAAAATAACACACAAAAGAAGCCCGAAATAATTTTCCAGAGAGGACAGACAGCTAACATTTCCTGTTCATCCACCAATAGACTGATTAATTACTTGTTTAATTTCTAAAACTGATTATAAAAGTTGAAGATTTTTTTCTGTTTAAAAAAAACGACTGAATTTATGTTTAAATTTTTACATGAGTCATGCTTCAGTCTGCAGTTTGTGGTGCAGTGGTGTGTGTGTGTGTGTGTGTGTGTGTGTGTGTGTGTGTGTGTGTGTGTGTGTGTGTGTGTGTGTGTGTAAATGACGGTGAAACCTTTAGCAGCAGTTTGCAGATCTCATATTTGCCCTTGGCTGCAGCCTCGTGAAGCGGCGTGAACTTCCATAAGTCGGCCACGTTGACTGAGGCTCCGTGTCTAACCAGCAGCTCGGCCACCTCATAGTGACCATATGAACAGGCGTTGTGGAGGGGAACCAGACCACTGCATATGAAAAACACACACACAAACACAAACACACACACACACACAAACACACCTTTTAGGAAAGGATCAAAAATCAACCTTCCTAAACTTTGCTATGACTTTCTAATCTGTGATGAACATTGAAATGTCTCACCCTTTGTCCTTGGCGTGCACATCTGCCCCGTGGTGCAGCAGGTACTCCACCACCGACACTCGGTTGTAGCCGGCAGCGAAGTGAAGGGGTGTGGAGTGTCGTCCCTCCAGATCTCTGCAATTCACATTCTGGGCTGTGCACAGTGACTGGGGAGACAGAGAGAGACGCCGGACAGCATGAGTGTCACCATCGCTAGTGAAGGTTGATCAAAGCTGAGAAAAAAATGGGGAGCTGAAGAAAACAAGACATCGCTGACAAATATGAGTTGAAAGATAATAATGCAGATTTATCTCATCTGTTTGGAATCCAGCAGGTTTTGTCTGAGAGCTTGGACAGTCGTCAGTAACAGCAGTTATTTGCTTCGAAGGAGGGACGGACGGTCCTTTAATGATGGAACTGTTTTACTACACTTGAGAGGTCACACACGTCTAACAGCCACAGTTTGAGCCCAGACACACGAGGACAGGGGTCAGGCCAAGAATCCTGCAAAGTGTTATTTTAATGTCAGTCAGCGGCTCAGGCAGACAGTTAACTGGTGTGCACGCTAGCCTGTGTGTGTGTCAACATTAGGTAAAAAGTGACTGACAGGGCTCATCCTCTGTTCTGCCAATCTGCCAAAGCATCACGCTTCAGACAGTGACAGACCTTCCTGAAAGACTCTACGTCTGGATAACCCTGTTACGGTCTGTCTCCGCGGGTACAGGCTCGCAGGATTCCACTCTACACTTAGCATTTTTCTCACTTCTCATAAACTTCAGCTATTCTTTGGTTTGAGTTAAAAAAAAACCCAAAAACAAACACTGACAACAATCCAAGTACAAAAAAAAAAGACATTTTTTTGACCTTCTGGATCTTTGTCAGGGTGCTCCTGTCAAATATTTCACGCAATCTAACCAGGTCCTGACATGCAGTGGGTGTTATTATCCGAAGCATATTACAGTGCATCCTGAGTGGTGCCTACGTCTCTAGCATGAGTGGGCCTGGTGCAACGCTAAGTGCTTGCTGGGCCCAATGAGCTGCAGAGGAAGTGTTACAGCGGAATAAATCTCACGAGATGGAAAATGTGACCTTAGAGAATAAGAAGGTTTGGACAAGCTACGAAGAGACAAACATTTGATTCACAAAGAATACAGAACACACCTGACATTTCCCAAAAGTCACTAGAGGCAGAGCCCTCAAAAGTCAACTCGGTCCCATTTACGAATAAACAGTCTGCTGATTTCTCTGCAGAGATGAGCTAAATCTGTCTTCTATGTCTGTTGAGCTAGTTTATCATCTATTGTGTGCTGCTGCTTTACTTACGTGGCATTTGTCTGTCAGCAGACTGATTGACACCAGATATGCTGGAGGGGTGTAGTGCGGGTCAAGAAGGGACCCAATATATTTCGGGCTACAACTATTTAACATAGCAATAAATTACTTTTTAAATTTTTAATCATTTTTCTTTTTTGACTGAGGTTGCTATGGCAGCGTTATGGACTCTCTGGTCCTTTTCCGACCAAATCAGTGCAGGTTCTGGAACCTTGGTTCTCTCTTCTGAACCGGCCTGCTCTCTCACCAGTTCTGAGCTGAGCCATCGCATCAATCGACAGAGGGTGTTGCTCAAAGCTCTACAGGAGTCACACACCTGGACTGATCAAAGAATTTGTAGCACTGCTGGTTGGGCTTTGGACTGCATGTTTCACGTGGGTCACCTCGTTGAAAGGTAGTGGGAGTGAGGGCAACAGGGGCGAGTGAGACCTAATCAGAGTTCACCAGAAAAAGCAAGGCACCAAAACAGTTCCCTGTAAAGTGGGAAAGGCCTCACGGAGGGAGTTAGCAATAGATTTACCACAAACTTTTGGCAATACAAACAGAAATGACATGAAATTATGACAATAAACGCAACAAAAAAGAAGAAGCCGGACATGGCTTCAACATCCGTCCGCACCTCATCCAACCCCCACCAAGACCAGCAGGATCAAAAACAAACCTATTAACCTACAAATGATCAAAACCATTAGTTTTTTTTTTACGTGTTTCTGGCATCCTTGTGATATCAGTAGGTTGTTTGAGTCCTTTGTTGTGAAAACTTGTTTTTCAGGGCTCTTTGGCGACAAATACAAGCAAAGTACCTTGACAGTGTCCAGGTCTCCAGCTTTAGCCGCTTCCAGAAGTCTGTAGTCCACGTCAGAGTTTCTCACCGGGATGTTCTCTACAGACCAGATCAAGGGAAAAGAGGTTGAAAATCGAATGATGATGATGATGATGATGATGATGATGAAGGTCGCTACATCTTCTGCTAGGTAAGGGCTAGAGCGAGAGAGTGTGTGTATGTGTTCCTTGTTGACAGACTGAGTTTTTGGCTGTGTGTTATGCATTTAGAAGAATATCTGTACTGAGCTTGGCCAAAGATTGAGAACATGGTCACTTTCAGACTCAGGCCTCTAATCTGGTGGTAATGCAGTAATGTAATAACTCTCTCTCCCAGTAACAGGTGAGTTGGCTCACTCCACTCAGCTTTAAAAGCTATTTACTCAACTGCACCTTCACTACAGAAATATCAATATTGACCTTTAAAAAACAATTCAGTTTAATCTACTGTTGCTAGCTAGTGCATAGCAACCAAAACACTGCACCTACACAATATCACCCATCCACCCACCCACTCGCTCTCCAAACACACACAGTCAGGTGGCATACCATTGAGGATCTGTTGAACGGCCTCATTTCCCATTTGAGAGGCGGTGAAACCCTGCAGTGACACCAATGAGGCGTCTGCCCCGTATCCTAGCAGCAATCTGCAGGTCTGAAGATGGCCCGCCAGCGCTGCGCGGTGTAACGCCGTCTGACCCAGTGTGTCCAGCGCGTTCACCTGCAAACAACCTGGTGTCAGGATCCTTAACAAAGACCTTCTGATCCTGCTTACTCGACACCAACTATAATTACAGGTTTCCATTTCAAATCTTGTCTTAGATACCATCAGAGATCTGAAGGTAAAACCATTCCATTATATGCTCGCTACAAACATTCTCTTCCTCATAGACTGGGACTTACCATGAGCCGAGAATAAACGTTCACAGCACAAACTCTATCTAGACTCAGGATACTTTGATACCCAAAGAACCTTTAATACCTTCCTGAGTCGAGGAAATGTCTTTTCTATATGTTTGTGCTGTGCTCTAATCAATGCAAATGTCATAATCAAGTCAAATTATAAATCATATATTATTATTATTATTATTATTATTATTATTATATACCATTTCTCATTAAAATTAAAACTGCAAAAAAGAATCCCTTATTCTTTGATTCTGAGGATTTGACACGCAAAAATCTGAGTTTAACACTGATGCTTCAAATTACTGAGGTGTTTCCTGCAATAAGAAATACTTCAATCAAGTAGGAATGTTAAAGATGACCAACAACAACGACATCAAACCATTTATGATGATTATTATATATACGTTCCTATATAAGCAGATGAGTGTAGGCAGGCTTACAGATGGATATAAAAAGCATGAACGTATAACAATGTGGGCATGACCTCGAGAGACAATTCTAACACATGGCTCCATAGATGGAGGAAGAAGTGTGCTTCACCTTGGCACCGTGTTTCTGTAGCACCTCCATAATGTCGTTGTGAGCTCGCTCAGCCGCCACGTGGAGAGGCGTCATGAAACTGCAGAGGTGGAGACAAAACAAAAGTGAAGGAGAGGTGAGTCCAAGAACATTCTTTCTGATGTTAGCCTGGCGAGTAGCACTGTTCAATGGATGGCAACGTTTAGCGCTACAAGTTGATCAATTAGCAACCTGACTGATCAGAATATTCAGCATTTATGTGATTCCAATTACTGCTGCCACGTCTAATAACCGAGACTCAAATATCAGTTTCATGCTTTCTGTACAATGGAAACTTCAGGCAGTTATTTTTGTTTATTTATGTGTTTGCTTATGGCATTTATTGAATGATTAAGTTAAGCTCCTTGTGATTTTCATTTTAAGATCATGTTAAAACGTTCTCTTATGATTTAATGTAGGCTTAAAAGCATTTCAATAAAGTTTTCTGTTGAAGTTTGTAGTTTTCATAACTTTGACACCAAGATTTTCCCTCATAATGCAAATTTATGGCAACAAATAGCACTACAAACGACCGGGGGAAAAAAAAGTCCCGGTGCCCGAGGATAGATGGTGATCCTTGACAGTATCTGGCGTCATCATCAAAATATAAAATAATACAACATGGAGCAAATACAGAAAAGACAAATCTCTGACTTTGGTGCTCTTGTATTCATCTGAGTAAAGTACCACCTTTTGTACTTTCAGACCTATAATATTGCAGTCGGCCACGGATGACTCAGCTGTTCTGAATCAGCTCACTGATGGAGTGCAGTTGGTCTAGAAAGTGGTTATGAGCAAATGATTGTTTTCTTCTTTTTTTTTTCAAATAGAAGAGTATCAGTCTGATGGATGACATTCATATAAGCCACGTTTTGCTTAAGTTTCTTCTTCTTTACCAATAATCCGTTGTTTATATGAGGAAAATATATAATTTATGGGCTTTTCTTATATGTAATCAGGGGGAACTTATATATCTAAGGTTTTATTCATTATTTATTCATTGTGTTTATCACATAGACCGAATTACTTCATTTTGTTCTGTTCATGTTCTGCATGGTTAGAATAAAAAAAGAATGAAAATTTGGAAAAAAAAGACAAGAATTACTTTTCAGATTCGCAAAGCTTACCAGGGTTTCTCGGTATATACAAAATGAGAATATGTATATTAACTTGTTTTTGTACGGCTCATCTTGAGATCACTAAACACTGGTTATCCACCACATCAGTTCTAAAATATGAGCCTTCCTGACATCTGCAGAACATCCAACATGGCGCGTCCCTGAATAATACTCACTCTTTATTCTTCTCGTTGACGTTGGCTCCTTTCCTCAGCAGCAACTCAGTCACCTGTTTCCTCTTGGGGTGCGGCGATGCTACAGCACAATGCTGAAAAACACAAACACACACAACACCTTTGTATCCCTGCACCCGAGTCCAAGTCTTTATGCGCAGAGCAATATGTACGTGAATGTGAGTGTGCGTGTGTTTCCTACCAGTGCTGTCTCATGTGTGTGAGGGTGTTTGAAATTGATGATCTCCAGTGCCAGGGTCTTCTTCGCCTTGGCCATGTCGGCTTCCCGAGCAGCCTGAAGCAGCGAGTGACCCTTAAACTCATCTGCACAGACGCAATGTCGACATGTCAGGATCAGAAACCACCACCCCTTGTTTCAGTCGTATTCTTAAATCATCTGACAGGGTTTTTTTTTTTTTATATATATACAAACCAGAGGGCTGCAAAAGAACATCTATTAGTTCAACTGAATGAAAAAAACTTGCATTTTAAAAACCAGAGCTTCAAACACGGCTCTAACAATACGCTCATTCAGTTGTAATGACCCTGGAGCATACCAATACTTCAGAAAGATTACTTCAAAGTTGTTGTTTTTCTTTTTTTCTTTTTTTTTTACAAGAGGGGAGCTAATAACATGTGACGCAACTGTCTGTGCGCTGCAGTTGGAGCGGAAACCAGCGATTATCCCGCAGGAGCTGCAAAATTACAAACAATGTGCTATTTTGCTTCAGAAGCTTTTCAGGCCACATAAAGAAGGAGTCTGATCTACCGACGAAGCGACAACATTCATGCATTTATAATCAGGCACTTAAACAGCACCACACACACACACACACACACACACACACACACACACACACACACATACGTCACAGCTTTAAGGGAATGGTGAAAAGATGTAAACACGCATTTTATATTCTTCCCCACAAACTCGCTTGTTTTCTAAAAGAACTTCTTCTTTCTGTGTAACTTACTGATTTCTCAAAAATGTGAGACTACTTGGACTTGTGAAATCCCAGAAAAGACGATGAATAATTTATGCCTGTTGTACAAATCACCTGCATGTCATATAACATTGATTTCTTAGCTTAAAAGCAGGCATTTTCATGTCAAACAGTATGAAAGCTAACTGTCTGGGGTGGACAAGTCCTTGTTATGTCATGTTCAGCATTTTTTTGACCACAGGAAGTTTTCCTCAGGAACTAGGAACCTTTGGAGGAGCTGGCTTTGTTTCAATGTGAGTGCAACAATATTATTTTACCCCCTGAAAAGTCTGACCTGCAAGAAAGTACTTCCTTTCATTTTTGTGAGGAGTTTCACCACCGGGACGTAAAGCATGGGAGGATCATGCTATATACCCCTAACTCTCCTTCACGAATGTGCACCCTGACTGACCAGAGGAGGCGCTGGTGCAGTGACTAGGAAACCCACACCCACACAGACACGGCCATTTTAGTTTGGAACCAAACGAGTAGCCTCCATGTAGACAGGGAATATAATTCAAATGAAAAAAACAAACAAAACATAAATAAACATTTATTATGGATACATCATGGAGCAGAATCACAGAACAGCTTATAACCAAATGACCACTGATGAAGTACCGGCTCCTTATGCTGATGGAGTCATTCATCCAGCATTGGAAACAGCGACCAGCAAAGACAGCGTACAGCTTTTGAACTAATGTGCCTAATAACTGCTTATTAGAAATGTAGTCAAAACATAGACTGAAATGGGCCCAATGAACCTGAGTAGCTCTGAAATAAAGAGTCACTTGGACTTAAGACATAAAAACATTTGGCCAAAATGGGCATTATATTTTTATGGGTTACTGTGGTAATACAGTTGCAATGAGGACTTCTTAGGAAGAAATTGTGCCTGTTATTTCCATAAATGACCCTTTCACTTCTGCAACCAGCTGCTGAATCAATGAAATTGATGTGCTGATGTGAATCGTTTAATTTTCTGGATTTCTGACAGTAGATGCATTCTTTTCATCTGCAAACAATCTCAATATTTATACAAAACCCCATTTCAACAAACTTGTCTCACTCTGATAAAACTGTTTACACTGAACTGTTAAAAAAAAAAAAAAACCCAAGCAAACTAAGCCGTTTAATCAATAAAGTATCTCAACAGACATTTGGATTTCATTTCGTTCTCCACCTGTGTGTTCAAGGCTAAAAAAGGCTAAAAGAGGCTCAGTGTGAGAGTCTCAAACGCTCCGCCTGGCCTCGCCAAACGACTGCATCCAGGAAAAGCAAAAGGAAGTGGCACAAAATATCATCTGAACATAAATAAAGATCCACTAACATCTTGTCACCATCTCTGAAGTCTAACAATGCAGTTTGTACACGAAGAAGTTAAAGAATACATTTTCAAAAGACAATTAAATCCTCATGAATCTTCAGTTTTACATCTCCTCTCCTGCAGCAAATGCCCCACTAACCCTCGCGGAAACACAAACAACAGACAAGAGCGTTGTTGTTGCATAATTGTTCATTATTGTTGGACGTAACTTAAGATGGAGTAAAATTGTTGTAGTATTTGATTTTGTCTTTGATCTGATTCACTACAAAGATAGAGCGGCAAGCGCGGCAGCCAGAGAGCTGACTCGCTAATTAACTTTCAAAGACTCACAGAGAGTTTTCTGGCAGAGACAAAGACTCAGCTTGTCTACTCTCAGTCCGTGGTAGCTGTAGATGTAAAGAAAATGTTGGATTTAATTATCATGCTTCTTTTGTTTAAGTCCCCAAAATGCTTGATTATGCAATTTACTGCACAGTCCTTGTTTTTACTTGACTGATGGAATATTCAGAAACTAAACAAACAGTAGAGGAGGACGAGGTCGTCTTGGGACAACAAACATGGATCAAGGTGTTGAGGAATTACTCTCAGCAGGGCCAGCTGTCTCTGTTCTTTAGTACCTTTAGTAGTGTCGGCCATGTTGCACGCTGCCCCAAGACAAAGTTTGAGAATTCTGTGAAGACGCCTGCAGCAGAAACAGCTGGTTGAGTTAATGATTTGCAGAAGAAGCCTCCATCTCCTGCTCCGTACATTTAATCCTTTTCGAAAAAAGTCAAAATCCACCTCAGGTAATCATTACTTTTTTTAACTGTGTTACTAACGAAGATTGTTGCCCTGAAGAGACCAAAATATAATATGATATTGTTTTTTAAATACACATAATATATATTCTTATTTACAAATGTTTATACATTAACAATTGAAACTTAAATGTAAAACTTCTCCTTGCACTGCGTGAGGCGTTTCAAATCTGTCAGCCAGCTAGGGTCTGACTGCGTGGAGTTTGCATGTTCTCCTCGTGTCTGCACGGGTCCTCTCTGGGTGCTCCGGCTTCCATACCATAAACATGCTTATTAGGATAATTAGAGACTCTAAGGTCGCGTTCACACCAGCCCTGTTTAGTCCAGCTGAACTGAACCCTGGTGTGTCTACCTCCTTGGTGCGGTTCATTTTGGTTGGTGTGAACGCTGGCGTCGAACTCAGGTGCGAACCAGTCAACCGCTCTCTGGTCTGCCTGGTAGGGGTGGTCTCAGACCGCTATCAAGTGAACTCTTGAGTGGTTTATTTCTGATGTGAACCCCATCTGCACCAATCACAGGAAGTGCGCCATTTTACACGTCATATTCCGTTTGTATGATGAGTCAACTTTGTGATTTTAGCATGTATGTGATTGTGAGCTTTTTATTGTCCACTTACCCCACTGGTCGCGCTTGTATGGCAAAGGAAAAATCATGGAGGTAAGCTCTCATTATTGCCTGTTGTCTTCTGTGATACGACCGTCCGATAGCGGAGCATCTTCTGCGACATGCATGTATTGATGCATTATTTAATTGCCGCAGTCTTCCTAGCCGTTCATATGTGCGGTCCGTTAAAGTCTGCTGATATGCAGTCCAGATCAGCACCAACATGAGAATAAGCAGACAATGCTCCATGATGTACAGTAAAAATCGCCAGGGATTTGTCGTCTACCCGCCTTAACTGTGTAAGCAATCACCGAACGGCTTTGCTGCCAAGTGACAATATTTGAATTGGTTGTGTTTGACCTTTGTGAATGCGAACCGAGCCGGTTGAGAAATTGCAACAATGTATCATCCTCGCTTTAGTTCAATCAGAAAACAGACCTTTTGGTGTGAACACGAGCTAAATTGCCCGTCGGTGTGATTGGTCGTCGGTCTCCACGTGAGCCCTGCGATGGACTGCTGACTTGTGGGCGCCGCCTCTCGCCTAACCCCACAACCATCAACAGTTGAAGCAGCTGGTGATAGATGGAGGTTATCAGGCCTTGTCTAATATAACCTACTTTGTGAAATCGCCATCAGATAACATTAGGATGAAACACTTTTTTTTCCCCCAAGTGAAATATTTTAGAGGCAAAAATAAATCTTGAGGTACTAAAACACTGTGTTTTTTTTTCTTTTTTAAAGAGGATGAACTTGGCTGCACTCTCCTCCAGGGATGTTTCATCCGTTTAAACACAAATCAAAAAACATCAAGGTTTTTTATTGTCTTCTGCTCAGCTTTGCGAGCATGTCGAACTGCTGCTTATCAGATATTAGTATCATATCTGTCTCACTTCATACCCATAATCCCCTATTTTCTGCTCCAGAAAACAACAGCTCTCATATCACAGCAGAGGGATTCACATTTTTAGGTGTGCTCAGATAAGTTCAGAAATAAGTGCCCCATACATGTAAATACCCCCTCACTAATGCGACCCATTCATTAATTCAGCACCATGAGTCATTTAGAACTACGCAGCTGCAGTTTATGTAAATGAAACACTCACATGTGAGTCGCTCCTTCAGCTCAGGAGTGGGCGCCATATCCACAGAGCTCTTGCTGTGACAGTTGAGCAGCGTCGGGTCGGCCCCATGGCTGAGAAGCAGAGAGCAGACCTCCACTCTGTTTTTAGATGCTGCCTCGTGGAGTGGGGTGAACTGCCACAGGTCCATGGCGTTCACACAGGCCCCGTGCTGGAAAACAACAGGCTGGCTGAGGACCACGATGACAATCCTTTCTTCCTTATTTTAGTTCATTGTTAAAAGGAAGGTCAGCAGTACAACCTGATGATACATGAGTCCTTTTTTCAATAAAATATTGGTCATATTTTGGTCTTCTAGTATTTCAAATTTGTTTTCAAAACTAACAGCAGTTAACTACTGCTTTTATTGTTCAAAGACCAGGTTTCAGTCTTGTGTTGCTTGGCCATGATAAACCAGCCAGGTTATCCCCCCTCCCCAAAATCTTTACTTTTGTGTGTGTGGGTGTGAGTGTGTGTGTGTGTGTGTGTGTGTGTGTGTGTGTGTGTGTGTGTGTGTGTGTGTGTGTGTGTCCATGTGTGAGATTTTCTTACCTTTAGCAGCAGCTCGGTAACTTCATAGTGTCCATAGGAGCAAGCGTTATGTAGCGGCACCAGACCACTAGAGAACAACCAAACACTTTAATTAGCAATAAACATTTGTTTTAACAGGTAAAATCTGAATTTTTAATGGTCCTTTGAATGTTTTTTTTTTGTGTGCCTGTAATGGGTCAAATAAATAAAAATCAAAAATGTTTATGGAGAGCAGCACAGTGGTGCAATGTTTAGCACTGTCGCCTCACAGCAAGAAGGTTCCGGGTTTGAGCCCCGGCTCGGGAACGGAGTTATGAAGGTTGAGTCAGGAAGGGCATCTGGCGAAGATAGGATGCATCGTCTCTTTCTGTCCTTTCTCGTATGTGAGGAATGCGATTGGTTGCAGACTGCTGGCTACTCCATATTTAAAGGGATAGCTCATTTCTAAGGATGTGGAGCTGCATGTGACACTAACTGGGCATCAGTCTCACCTGACGTAGAGGATGGTCAGACTGTCCTCTGTCGGGGGAATCGGCGTGATGTAGCAGCAGGGAGAAAAGGAAGATGCCACTGTGGTACGAGTACCAGAACAAACACGTCTTTTACCCACTAACAAGTCCACCCATTTAACCACCCTGTTTGCTACAATTTTAACATTTTTGGCACTCTGCATTCCGTCAGACAACCGTTTTCTTTGGGGACTACATTCTTCAACCGCACAATGTCCATGTTCGTACACACAGCCACAATACAGCCGGTTTAACACAGCACACGGCAACACAGCTGCAACTGTGTTAAGTTCATTCAGACCCTTCGTGTATGTATTTGTAAGAGCCAGTTGGAGGGAGTGGTGAGTTCAGGTGCAGGGAGGATTTGTGTCCATGTGATGAAAAGACTACACCAGTGTAGGAATTGGAATTTCCCTTACATCAGTAACACCAGTTAACTCTGACTTATCCCCCAATACATACCCCTTGTCCTTGGCATGAACATCTGCTCCGTGTTGTAGCAGCAGCTGAACTATCCTGACGCGGTTATATCCTGCTGCCAGGTGGAGTGGTGTGGACTGAAGAGGCAGAGATGAACCATAGGAACAAGAGGAGGGAAAAACAAAATTTAGCTCCTATTTGTGTCCCATCAGAACCATCAGCCCCAGAATACAAAGCATTTTCTCCCAGCGGCGAGATCTAAGAACATGTCCCACACTTCCTCTCGGCGAGACGAAACATTTTTTTCCCCCCAGTGAACCGAACTACAGCGATAAGGACTAAAGTTAACGCCGTAAAACTGATGCAAAGCTGCACTCGTGAATGTGTTAAGATTGGATTGAAACGAGATGGCTTCAGCTCTCCATGTAGTTTCCCTCTATTGGATCTCAGTCAAAGAAATGTTCCCATTATTCAGTCAAATGGAACTTGTTACGCGGGAACGTAATGAAAAAACTCAGCCTCTTAGACATAATATAAAATGCATTTTACTGTTGGGTGTGCTGGAGATCAAATTCGGATAAATGTGGGACGAAAGCTACGACACACAGCAAACGGGCAGATATAAAAATAAATAAATAAATTCCCCACTGAGCTTGTTAGAAATGCATTACATTTCACATCAGATGAACATGGCAGAACTTCTTACAGAACAGTTACAGAACCTCTGAATGAAGTGAAGTTGTCAGTACGCCAGAGAAACTTGGCTATCACTAACTTTTCTGCGTTACAGCCGTTTCTAATATGGAAGCATATGAGATGTGTTTCATATTTTCCCGATGGCTGTTCAGAAGTTTAGGGTTTCTAAGAGGTTTGTAGATGAATGAATGCTGCAATACGACCGACATCCCTACTATTTTTCTTGTAGTTTGGGTAACCAACCCGTTCATGCCGGGTTTAGTGAATGTTTTCCTGACTAACAGCAGCATTTTGGATTTTTTTTTTTTTTTAAACTTACCCAAGGAACTAAAACCTTTCGACTGCAGGAATCAGTTTCTATATTTATTCCAGGGTACATGACTTCACCCACTGCAGTCCCACCTCAGGACGCAGTACTTTCTGCAGTACCTGGAACAATGGGGGTGGGTCGTTTTCTGCTGAACGTTTCTCATTTATTCAGTCCTTCATTTTATTCAACTGCCACGTTTGTCTGCAAGCCGATTGTGATTACAGTTGCTTTACTACAGACACATCCGAGGAAGAAGAAAGCTTGGGACGCTGGTATGACAGAACCACAAGTTCACATTTGACAACACATATTCATGTTTTTCACCTGATATCAGGAGCGCCGCGACAAGGCTTCCTGAGTTGATGGAACAGATACAGCATTGCCTTTTGCTGGCCATAACGCCAAAGGGTTTCTATATTACCTTTATTAGTCATATATTTATACTGTATTCTTATGCAAGCCAAATCCATGCCTGATAACTTAGCCTTTGTACAATTCCTGACAGTTATTTTGTCGTCGTCGTCCTTATTTCCCACCATGTAAATAATTCACCCCATGTAGGCCTTTCTGAAGCATCTAGCAGCGATTATATCCTGTAACGACCATGATAAACTGTCTCGCCTCACGAGATAAACACCAGAATAACTCAGTTGAGACTTTAATATCAAATAAACACATTTAACCAGAGAAAAGGCAGTGCCTGTGTTTACTTGTGTTGGTTTATAAGCCACTAACACACCAACAGGGATGTGTTGCAGCAGTCAAAGCAGCGTCTCCGTGTCTAGATGGACACACTCATGTCACGGCTGCTTTAAATGATTCCGCACATTTGGCACTGCAAGCTGAGCAGTAAGTCATTATGGTGTGGTGACAGCAGGGTGATGATGAAGCCACAGGTGAGAACTGGGGGGTGGAAGCGACGTGGAGGCGTTAGGAAGCAAATGAAAAGTCTGGGAGTTGTGAATTGTGTCCGCAGCCAGACTCCATCTGGATCCAACCACAGAGAGAGAGCGCAATCTCCAACCAACAAACAAAAGTCAAACCTTAAAGCACTGAGCAAGCCTGCCTTGGCATACATGAACCACCATTTACTGGGAAGACTGCAGGTTCTAAGACTGCTGAATGAAACAACAACAAATCAAGGAAGAAAACAACAAATGAACAACAGGAAATCACACAATGACAGGGGGCATATTGAAGTACTTCAGTGTAGTCCAGAGACAAGGGTTGAGTACTGCTGCTCGATGTTTTGCAGCACCTGAGCAAGCTAGCGTTGGTCTGTGTCATCGTGGCGAAGTGAGTCGCTGCAGCGTGAAGCTGTATGAAGCCGCTAGTCAAATTATTGTGTCGGCCCGACTGAAAATGGACTTTGAAATTCTTGATAACACATCATTCCAACTAACATCATAACTTTTACAGTCAGACCAACACATCTGCTATATAATGAGGATGACACATGAATTATGCCTCAGTTTGCCCAACACTGGCATTTTGCAAGTTCTGCTGGTGCCTCTACGGTGTTTCAGTTGGACAACAAACAGTGAAGGGAAGAATCATCATGGCAGGCAAAACTGTGGTTAAAAGACAAGGCTTTCACTTACGAAACTGTCTGGTTTTCTTTGACTTCAAGTCCGCCATTCAACATGGACGCTGCACAACTTAACCCACTAACAGAAAAAGTTCTCGTTTAACTCAAACTAAAATTATGTTAAAAGCCAGGATGTAAGACCTTCGCAGGAATGACAAAAAAAAAAAAAAAAAAAACTGGGTTAATTAATGCCTGTTGTAAAAGTGCTTTGCTGACTAACTTTCTAGTTTTTAAATAAGGTATTTTTGTCCCAGTAAAAGAGTGATTAAACCCCCAAGGCTGTTTATCCGAGAGGTTTTCACAAACCAACTGAAGAAAGAAAATCTATTCCATTTTAAAGCTGAGTACTTATCTTGTGAAATATGCAGCATATCTTCAAAAGGTACATGATAATACAAGAACTGTTATCTTACATTTAACTTAAATCAACAGTGGAACTGTGTGTGTGTGTGTGTGTGTGTGTGTGTGTGTGTGTGTGTGTGTGTGTGTGTGTGTGTGTTGGGGGGGGTGTTTAACAATTTAGCTCCTGGTTGCATTTTCCTTTGAGCCCATTTCCTGCGCAGTGTTGAACAAACTTCAGATGGGATCTTGAAAAATACATCATGTGCTGTGATCTCTGCAGCTCCGTCAGCTGTGCGTCTGAGAGGCAGTGCCAGAGAGGCGGAGCAGAGCGGAGCGGACAGAAGGAACGCGAGTGCTCACAGGTTGTGACAGCAGTGTTTGGAAGCAGCAGAACACAGTACACAGTTTGTCATCATCCTCATTTTATATGCAGCGTTATTGTATGTGTGTGTGTGTGTGTGTTATGGGTGTGTTTCCGCCTGTGTACACATCATACATATAAAACACAAGTGTGTGAAGCATCTATCCAGTCATTAGTGCATCTTAAGCACTAGCGACCTGCTACACACACGTGCGTGTATATACAGTTGCATCACCACGAAGCTGTTGCCATGGACAAAGTAGCTAAAAAAGGGAGGGGAAAAACCACATTGCTAATGTCCGCCAGTAAACAAAACCAGATGAACACTGTACATGTTATTTTGCTCGTTGTAGCAACCCGTCTACGGACAGAATGTGAAGAGTAAAGTGTGTGTACGACTGATTTAATGAGACACAATTAGGACAGAAGTGTTAAAACCGTATCCAACCACAGCATCCACACAACAACATTTATATTCGAAAAGCAGAAAACTTCATTAGCTAAACGTCTCTGAGCAGCATCCATCTGAAGGCAAATACCACTGATTTCAACACTGCAACAACAGGTTAGAGTTTTTCGAGCGTTCCGAGTAAAAGTGAAGTTGTTCTCTTTTCTCTGACTGTCGCTACTCTCGAGGCCCCATGGTGACTCTTCAGCATTAAAACAAGGATCTTAAAATGTGATTGCACCGTATTTTCAACCAGCGCAGATGCTGCCAGCGAGGTTGAGCTGTTTACATCATTATCACTCCAAGAAATCCACATAATATTCCCTCTTCAAACACAAAAGGCAGGTTTAAGATCTAGACTGCTGAATTTTTTTCCTCGGGAATGAGATGATGATGAAATAATGGAGGATAAAGGTGAAAAAATAGAAAGCTAAACAGAGAACTGCAGGAATTATGCACCCTTGTTAGCATCATAAAAGGTTCCCTTGACCAAAAATGGGATTTTAACACGTGATTTGGTGAACAAAGGTTTATGAGACTTACGTTTTGTTTTGCGAGACAATCTTCACAGACCAACATCACAGACTCCTGATTTCAGTGCCACAATAACAAGCTTTGATCTTCGTCTGTTTTCTGCTTTCAGGTCTGCAAAAACCTCTTTGGTCTTCTTTAGCCACTTGTTAGCAACCAGTGTTTTTAAGACACATTAAAAGCTTTGACATTCATGACACATTTTACAATATATAGAACAAAATTTTACAATATCTTTTAACAAGTCATCTACAACTAATTAAAGGAAAAAAAAAACTGAGACGAGGGAGCCCAACGTTCAAGATGGTATGACTCATTACTGCATCACTCTCTTAACTTGTAAAGATTCTGAAAAGGATTTCTTCTGCTAATCTTAGCTGGTTGAGCATGTCTGCCTCCAATGATTAATGACTCTGAAGAAACCTTTGCATGTTTTTACAAACAGAATAAATTGCCGTAGTGAATTAAATAAGTATTATCCTGCTCAAGGATTTCTTCTATTATCAGAGGTCCAATGCTACATTACCTACTTGTGTGATGCCTTTTAATTGAAATGCTATTTCATATTCTTTTTTTTACGACTAATCA
The DNA here is from genome assembly GCF_037954235.1 of Aulostomus chinensis. Lineage (NCBI taxonomy): Eukaryota > Metazoa > Chordata > Actinopteri > Syngnathiformes > Aulostomidae > Aulostomus > Aulostomus chinensis. The sequence continues at coordinate 13,247,333 of NC_141338.1, forward strand.
AATGGTTCTGTTTTTGCGGTCTGTGTCCTTCAACTGTCCTTTGAGACTTAATGAAATATGTTGCCCTAAAGGGAAAGACTACAGTGCAAATAGATTCAATCATCATTGGTGGACTGAAAGTGAACAAAAGCAATAAAAAAAAGACCCCCACTTTGTTTTTAATCATCTAAAAGCCCTTCTGTGAGCTAACAGCAGTCAGGAGTGGAGGGAGGGAATGAAGGGGATGATGGAGGGAAATGTGGGAGGAAAAGAAAGAAAGCAGAGAGCGAGGGAAGCTGTGGAGGGTTAAGTTTCAGCCAAGATTTCTATGTGTAGCATTTACAGTGTTTGCACCCCTCCGTAGAAATATTCAGCATCGGAATATAAGCTGCACATTCAAAGTGATACTACTTGGTTGACTGACGGAAAATGTAATCGTCTTTAAAAAAAAATACAAAAAACAAAACAAGGGGCAAACAATCGAAAAATATCAATAACACAGTTGATTTAACACAATTAAAAACACACGCAGAGCACAATCTGTTACGGCTCTCGCTTTGTTATGCCTTCCCATTTTTCCCTTCATGTCTTTCATTCGCTTCTCTCTCTCTCTCTCTCTCTCTCTGTGTTTTCCTTTTCTCTTTATGAGCCTATCAAGCTGTTCCCATGACAACGGTGACTGCTAGCTGTCAGCAGTTGTCGTAGCAACGGGCCATGATCTATCTGGGAGGGTGAACAGCCATTTGGAGCTTTTTGTTTGCACACGTGTGTGGCGTGTGTGTGGCGCACGGGTGTGTGTGCGTGTGTGCGTGTGTGTGTGTGTGTGTGTGTGTGTGTGTGTGTGTGTGTGTAGTTCGAATGTTACTGCTTGTATAGATCCACGAGCTTCTTCATCCCATAACTCCAGTACCTGATTCACCGGATTGAAGAAACACACATAGACTAGTGCAAACAAACCATTTGGCCATGTGATGTGTCACTGATGTGCAGATTCTACAGAATCAATCATCAGAATGTGAGAACAATACCAATTGTGCATCCGACTGTTTACAATTGCATAGATGCACACAATCATAGCCAGCTCCATCATAAACAAATAGTTACAGATCTATCCTTTCCAATCTGTTTAAGCCAAAGTAAAACAGAGGTTGTTAGGAGTCGCTGGATGTAATCAAATGGATAATGAAAAACAAATATTAACTTTTGCAGCCTTGACACATCCATACATTTACTCTGTATAAGAGGCTTCGGATATGAGCTCCAAACAAAATGGGAATTAGATGCTAAATCTCTTATTGAGGATGTGACAGGGGAATGAACAGACAAGTCAAAAACTTGAGGCCTTTGCTGTATAGAAACGTTAACTGCTCAAACCACAAAGATCTTATGTCCTAATTACACCGTGAAATCACATGAGAGTAATGATAAAGCGAGTTGGGAGCATTCCATGTAATAGCTGTGATGAAACATGAGTTAAAAGGGGAGAGAGACAAGTAATATTGTAAATAAACAGTACGTGTGCTAGCTTAACAATCAACTGGGGAAGTGTTTCAGAATAAAGCTCCCATAGCCCTTTTGAACAAGAAAATTAGAAATAAAGCACTGCTGCTTTCATTTTGAGGGACAGATCATGGCGCCCAAAGTCATTTTGTGTAAAATTGTTCTGATTCCGCAACTAATATGCCTCAATTTTGGTAAATATTCTGGCATCAGTACTGGTGAATACTTGAGTTTAAGCCACATTTGTATAACCAGAAAAGAAGCATATTTATTTATCCGATTAGAAATTGGATCTCGTTAGCGCTGCTGGCTCTGCTTAGTGTAGCAAACCAGACACAAATCTTCTTCTTTGTCTCCCTAAACCAACACAGAGTTACCTCTGCAACAACTGTTTAAGATCAGCGAAGAAGCAGCAGCAGCTACGTCAGCTGTGATGCTAGCGGCCACTGCTGGAGGTCGTTGCTTCCTCGTCGCCACTGTAATATCAACAATTGCCAGCATCGACACATAAACATTAAAAAACCAACCAAGTCGGCCTTGTCATCATGTTCATAATATATGTTTTTCTCATCTTGAATAAGACATATTGCAGAATAAAAAAGTAAAAAAAACCATCATGCTAAAATTGTAATAAATCACATTTCGAAAACGATTTTCTATTTGCTTCGTTTACTGTCGATATGTAAAACGTAGAAATAGTCAAAAACCACCATTAATAATCAGTGACATTAAGTTTGCAAATTCTCTTTTACTGAAAACTACAAAACTGATTAAAGGTTCAGTCCATTTCATAAAAGTGTAGATTATCAAAGTTTGACAGATTTTCTTATTATGAAATGAATGTTGAAAGGCTCGTTGGCTGTTAAACGTCACAGATTTATGAGATGTGGATAAAAAAACCCCATCAAGAATCACTTTCACTACTGAAAGGAGCTTGTAGAGAAAGAGGGTAACGCCTCGCCAAAGTCTGTTCAGCCAGCTTTCTACTGCCTGAGTACAATCACATCAGATGGTGGACAACAAGAGAGGTATCAGATAGCTGGATTGATAAACATACTGGAAGCATACACACACACACACACACACACACACACAGATCTCAGTCCAGCCGACAGCGTGGAAGATGAATAAGCTACAGTCTTGTCATCTCAGGCTCTCCGTGCTCACTCAGATCTCTCACCTGTCTGTCTGGTCTGCCTGCCAACTATGAACACTACGACCTCTCGCTGACTCAACGGGACCTTCAGACACTCTGAGAATAGAACTTCAGGAGAACGCTCATAAATGATCATATAATACCATCATATAACGCACTGGCGCTTTCAGTATCTGGTGGATGACTTGCACATGTTTCTAGATGCCAACAAGATGCTCTTCAGTCTAAAATCTTACAGTATCTCAAAAGCAGAAGGTGGAAGTTTTATAGATAAAACAGAAACTCCTGTTAAATTGTGTTTCAATAAAAATCCCAGTGTCTCAACGATGTTTTATTTCCTCGTGACTTCAGAGGTCAGAAAGAGCCAACCACATATATTTAGCTTGACAGCTAAATATATGTGGCAAGCATTTTCTGACCTCTGTTGTCACCAAGACATTTTAGGAGGGTTTTTTTTTTTTTAATGGGTGGTCTCAGTAAAACCAATTCATAAAAAAGTTTCCACGTTATCTCATGGTGGCTTTAAAATACTTTCTTTGAATCATACCTGCCGTTTTTAACAGGTTGTGACAAAAAGAATGAGACTAAATTGAACCCTCCCTTCAAAACATTCCTCTCAACCACGGCAGCCGTTTCAAAAACTTTTACGGCTCAACTGAGTTACTTTACTGAGTTCTTCATGATAAACAACCTGCTCGAGCGACGGCTGCATAATTTGTCCTCCCATGACAACGTGCCATCAAGCTTTCATGGTAGCGAGAGGTTAAATTTGTCACTGACAAAAGATTATTACGTCTTCCTTTCCTCCATTTGTCACCTGCACAGTTAACAAATGCCTACGGATATTTTTTATTCTGTAATCTCTCTCAGAAAGACGCTACGTTCACATGAGAAGAAAAAAAAAAAAAAAAAAACCTGCTTCCACGATGAAATGTCTCCTCTCAAGCAGAATTCACAGTCCTTCCTACAACCTTGAACACGTCTTCCAGGTTTTGTAAACGTGACAAAAACTTCCGGAGGGACGAGAACCCCTTCAGCCTCAACTCTGATCTGTTGCCTCATCAGGATCCCGCAGGACGCCGACAGATGAGGGCTTAATATGAGATATGTTCTGAGCTGATCCCGCGGCTCATAAGGGCTAAAATAAAGTCATTACAATTCAGACTCTGTCATTCCTGTACTCTTTTTTTTTCCTTCTGTACTTTCCTCAAAAATATTAGGAAAAAAATACAAACAATTATCAACACATCTTGCTCTGAAAAGTAAACTTCTGTCAGTTTTTCACTACATAGAGCTGATAAAACATTGTCAGTCAGCGTGGCGCTCGCAGGAGGGATCAGCTCGCCTAATAAACATTTAAACAAGGCTTCAAAACGGGTGCATTCTCTCTTCTTTCCCCCTCTCTCTCTTTCTCTCTGTCAGTCTGACTCTTGCTCTTCAGTGAGCTGCTTCTTTGAAGTTGGTGCCAGCATGGAGGCGAGTACTGAGATGATTCTCGCTGGTTAGATGAGGTCCCCAAAAAAATTCACAAACACACATTCAGACACGTTTCCTGACACATGAATATTAAATGTCATTTCCAATGCAAGTGTCAGTAAAGGTGATGGGTGTTAGAAGGGAAAATTAAACCGAAGAAAAAGATGTTAAATAAAAGAAAACAAACAAGACTGTGGTTATCTGAGTGTGTGTGTATATAAAGAGCAGTGTGGCGTCAGAAAGCACAGGCTTATTTCCAGAGGAAGCAATGTCTGCAGGAGCAAGTGTGAGTGTGAGTGTGTATGTGTGTGTGTGTGTGTGTGTGTGTGTGTGTGTGTGTGTGAGAGAGAGAGAGAGAGAGTGTGCGTGGGGGTAAGCAGTAGGTTTCAATAGAGGCAGCGAGATAAAACTCTCCACTCAGCTGTGTTAATAATATCCCCCTGTGATGGGCCTTCAATCATGGTGTGTGTGCGCGTGCGCACACACACACACACACACACACACACACACACACACACACACACACACACACACACACACACACACACACACACACAGAGGTCCATGCTTTACTGCTTGGGTCTATACTATAGCTCAGTTTAATAAGAAACTCTTGCTGGAGCTTGGGTTGTGCAGGGGAAATCAGTCCATGTTTTCTAGAGGAAAAGCGAAGATCAAGGGAAAGAAACTGAACTGGACGAGGTCTTGAGTGATGTTCACACTTTTCAGAAGATGATGATGACAATGATCCTGCGATACCTGTGGGGTGAAATGTAACGTCGGCCATGGTGACACACAACCAGAGGACAAGACAACCATATGTTTGAGTTGCAAACGATATTTACACTTTCTTTCTCATTATAAAGTACCAAAGTTAAACTGTTGGGTACTAGTATCAAATTCTAAGTACCACTTCCTGTCCTCATTTCAGCTCAATGGAAATTAACCCCAAATTATGAGTTCACTTAATTGGAACTAACCATTCTAGAACTTGCTTTTCTAGATCATAACCACATCCAAACACTTTGGGCCATTTAGCTGGTGTCTCTCTCTCTCTCTCTCTCTCTCTCTCTCGCTCTCTCTCTTTCTCTCTCTATCTAATATAACATTAACATCGAGTGTTTGTTGTGTACAAGCAAGAGCTTTTTTAATTCACCAAGGGCATCTGCACAAAAAACATTTATGCTCCAGATCTGTGTGTGTGTGTGTGTGTGTGATTGTGTTGTTGAGGAGGGATGTTGGGACAGAGAGCCTGTGCCACTTCTAATTAAAATGAAACAGCAAAGGAGGCGAAGGAGGAAGAGGAGGAGAGAGATGGAAAGAGAGGAGAGACGGAAAGAGAAGGAAGTGGCTGGAACTGTCAAACGCATCATCAGGAATATACAGAAGGGTTCTGATACGATGGTCATCGTTGGTGACCGTTTGATTCTGTGTTTTTTAAAGTGGGCATCACCACATTTACCGTATCATATTACCACAGAACAAAGGTTCCCAAAGCTTAATTGTCGGTTGTATTTTTTCATTAATCGATTACTTCTGATGGGCAAAATCGAACCTTCTCTGGCCTCCACACCAACGTTTGGGCAGCCACACATTGCAGATTTGATGTTTTGAAGCCTTGAGTTTGTCATTTTGGCCATCACCATCTTGTTGTAGTTTTTTCAAGCACAATTAGTTGTATCTGGATGACATGGTGGAGATGGGAAAGCTCACTGTGGCTGCCCCTTGTCAGTCATAAGGTAGCCCCGCCCTAAAACAAAGCCTCTGTTTATTGTCTATTTTACTCTAAATGTGAACATAAACATGATGCTGTAATGAAGACAACTCAAAACTAGTATTCGACATTTAGTGTTTACTGAGGTGGTACACAAGCTCAACCAGTACCGTCGCCCTCTGCTGGCTGTTAGAAGGAAAACGTTGTTACAATACATACGGTATTGGCTTCAATTTGCAAGCCAAGAAGTTACGTCCCCTTCTTTCATGTAGTCTTGGTGCTTATTACTGTACATGTCAAAGTTTGTTTTTTTTAATTTAGCAAAATTTGCTGAAAAAAAACAAATGATCTTATTGAAAAAAATGCCCAAAATATGAAGCAGAAATAAGATGTCTGCAAGTGTGTTCAAGTCAGTCATCCAATATGGCTGCCACAAGTTTCATTGAGAGCAGGGGTTGACACTGTACATGGGATTTTTTTTATTTTGATTGGAATTTTAGCTAAGAGGTACTTTAAACTGCATTTGATTTTAGCATGTACCTCTGCACTTCAGAAGTAATACGACTGCCATTACTGCTTGGTTGTTGGTCTGTTTGCTTGTCCGCTGCACAAGAGAAGTTCCTTTACGGAAAATAAAGCAATTTGAATAGAATCTGCAGCTACAGGAAAACAACATGACAAACAGCAGTCAACATCTGCCTGCTGCGACGATGACTGCATCTGAAACTGTTGCAGGAATGAACGCTGCATCCAGGTTATGCTTTTTGTCGCCTTAGTGTGATAAGAAGGAAAGTTTTCTTTGCAACTTTATTTCACCAAGTATCTATAGTTATTAAGCATGTTTCACTCAATAATTTACGCTAGCAGTGAGAACGTAAATCCCCATTAAATTACCCCTAAGACCATAACAAGAATAAAACTGCACTGGCGTGAAAATATATTCCATCTACTGTGCATGGCTGCTTTCAGTCTCAGCAATTAAAGAGCATCAGAAATACAGACTGCAGAGGAGGTCGTCTCAGAACATGCCTGGGCACAATTTTGTATTCTGCATATGGTTGCGTTCATCTATTCATGAACCATTAAATTTCAACTTTCCTTCCTGGTCTCCTGAGTCTGTCCCCTGCATTTCCAAAAAACATTTTCAATTACACCGTTTTCATCCTTCATGTCTCATCCCTGGCGGGCCACCTGCACAGATAATAGATAATGGGGAGAGATGCTCTCGCCCTGTAATGAATGACAGTGATATGATGGATACAAACTGCATCTGAGCAGCATCAACAGCTCTGAAGTACCAGTGATTATTATACCCTCAAGGCTGTTAGAGCGTTTATATGACAGTCACCGGAGAGTTAAGGAACCCTTTTGGTGCACTGGTCCCAGCAGTTATCATAGCATCCATCACATCAAGTGGACTCTGTTTTAGAGGACAATTATTTACATCAATCTGTGTTTTCTGAAGATGCCTCTATCATTTTGAACCACTTTTCTTCAATATCTTGCTTCTCACACCAAGAGAACATCAGACATGCTTGAAAATCTATTTTATGGCGTTCAACTATTACAGAAAAAGATCTCTTGCTGATATATTATTTGATGGTTTGATTATGTGTCATGTTCATACTGGTCTACCGATTGTAATCAAGAACTTTGTGAACCGTTCTCTCAGCAGCCGAGTTCTTTGCCCACATACTTGCTATTCCTTCGTTCCGTCTGACCTACATTGTGTTTTTCATTATTTTACAAATTCAATTATATATTTGAAGCAGCAGGCTTCCTCTTTGGTGGTTGGAAAACAGCAGCATGTTGAGACAACTTCAACAAAAGCCAGAAAATAAGTCTATTCCTACTATTATTCATCTGAGGGACAAATCAGTAATCCAGAGGTGCCGCTGAGCATCCGATGCGTGACCAAGAGCTTCTTCTTACATAGAGTATGAAACTACTTATACAGAATATAAACACAACACTTTCCTTGTAGCCAGTAAACTTTTGGTGTTACCTGACATATTGCACCAGTATTTTCCCAGCACACTTTTCACTCTCAGGAAACCACATACAAGATACAGCTAAGTGATAAAAACCCTTCATCGTGTGACCAGAACAAGACGGTGAGAGAGGCTATAAACGCTGCTCTCGCTGTTCCCCTAAGCTCACTCAGTATCCTCAGCTTTGTGCGTCACAGCTGCCCAAAATAACCAAGAATTTCATGATACAAGTATGAATGTAATGAGCGAAAAGGACTTCTTGGGTGCAAATGTATAAACATTCTCCATGGCTTCTTCTCCGACTGACGTCTGAAACGCACTGCGCACATCCATGGCCTTCGATTTGACTACGGCGCTAAACGGCGACCACACATTTACAGAGCAGCTGCGGCTCCAGGAGTGAATTTCCAAATTCACTCCTCTACTGACATCTTAGAAAATCCTCATATAAAAAGCCAGGAACCAACTCAACCAGGGAGCAGATTCATCTTGACAATGAAATATTGGATTTGCCACAAACACATGAATGGAAAATGGCAACAACAACAAAAAAGAGAGGAAACGGTACAAAATTATCTTGTCTTCAAATTAAAGGTCTGCTAAACCCATAAAGAATTGCAAATTATATTTTCGAACCCGATTTGTTCCAAATAATCACTTCCTGACACAATTACCATTATGTTGTTGCTCACTAACTTGTCACTGGTGTCAATGAATAAATAATATAAAAATAATTGATGTTTATCATCAGAAAGGTAAATCATGTTTCTGTGGCTACGTTTTTCTCAATTGATTGCAGGTGGCTGTGAATGGAGGCGGGGAGGCGTGCAGTAAAAGCTGGCTAAAAGCGCACCGCACGAATAAGCACAGTTACTGAATTGTTGGTAGTTTCGTAATTCTCCTTCATCAGGCGAATAAAACCTTGCTAACCGCTTATGGCTTTCTTAAAATGAGGTTGATAACCTACAGAGTTGAGGTTACTACAACAGCAGATTCCAGTGTTTCATGAGCTGCTCTCTCTTGGTGAGTCGGCAACATCAACTCATCTATGGTGGATATGAATGAGGAGAGTTTTACTTCTGGAACCTGACGGTTGTGCTCAATAATCAAATAATGCTGCTACACTAACCCTGGGCTCTGCAGAGAATTTTTTTTTTTCCAGTCGGTCTATTCAATGCTATAAAAAGGGGTCATCGGGATTGACAGCTGCTGTGAATGAAGTACAAGTAGACAAGGAGAAACCTGAGGACTTTTGTTCTGGGATTGTAGGCCAGAATGTGAGGAGGAAATTTACAGCTGACTTTCCATAACAGTAACCGTTTCAAGTCGTGACAACCAGCCGTTCTGCAGTCAATGGTCAATTGGGATCAAACTCGACAGGACCTCAATAGAAAACTACATTTGTCCATCATTACTGTGCAGTTCCTGGGTCCAAACATCCATATCCATACCCACAAATTCTGGCTTCATTTCTGTGCCGTGGAGGAAAGTGGACTCCATATCTAATATATTCAGGCTGAGGTATAACCACACATCAAGTGCTTACCCTCTAGAAAATGTGAGCCACTGCAGTAACCGCAGCTGAAGTTGATCAAACAACAACCTCTCTACCTTCAAAACACTCATTTCTCTCCACGGCCGTGTTTTCCGGCTTCACAGACGAGAGCTGCCCCTGCAACTGCTATTGTTGACTCTGAGCGTCAACTTATTAACTGAAATTAATTCATGTTCATGACTGAAAATGGCAACGATGAATAGCACCAGCTGGTTGGTTCTGCAAATGTGATGACTTTCCTGTCGTGCAGTCAAACAGAAAACGCCGCTGACGGGCCGGTTCCAGCTTTACAGCCGTCGCTGTTTGCATGTGCAAGCTCTGCTCTTACCTTGCGACCGTCACTGGCATGGCAGTTGACGTTGAGCGGGGTAAGTAAGGCCATTAGCTTCTCCTCGTTTCCACTCCTGCAAACAGTACATGCACACATTAGAGAGAAAACATCCACCACATAGAGGATTAGCCCTGTTCTTTCTCTGCAGGAGGGTGAGGGGGAGAAACAGAGAGAGAGAGTGAGATAAGAAGCCTCAGACTGAAGGGAAAAGATGGAGAAATATCATCTGCAGAGACTGACGTGGTTCAAGGTGTGTTTGGTGTGTTTTCCTGTGACTAAAACGAGCTTAAAAAAAAGAAAAAGAAAAGCTGGTAGAGATGACCAGCATAGCCACAAAAGAGTTAAGATTTTGTTCATGTTGTTGATCTGTTTCCTGGTTCCTGGGCTCGCTGCCCTGGCATTGGATGGCCACAGGGAAGTGTTGCCATGGCAGTGGCCAATCCAACCCCCATCACTGTGACAGCCGTTAAGGAAGAAGCTGTCAGATAGAAAGAAAAGGTTTATTCTTCTAATCTTCTATATTCCCCTCAACTCCTTCACTCCTTTTACTTTTGTCTTTCGCTTGCCCTTTCTTTCCTCGTCTTTGTTTCTACACCTTTCAATCTTTGTTCACTTCCTCTCTCCGTCCTGTTTTCCTTCACCTCTCCTACAAGCATTATGTGCCATCTCTTGCTCCCCTCAACTTGATTTCCTCTCACCCTCCTCCTCCTCCCCTCGTCCACGCTTGCTGCCATTACCCAGCATCTTTCACTTTACAAAAAGAGATCGATTGTGTCAAATTCTCTCTGCGTATTTTACCACCTTGTTGTAAATACTATAAAGGAAGGTTGCATCCATTGACTCACCATTTGAAAATTTAATAAGATAGACTGACCTACAGTGTGAACAGAAATGGACATAGATTAATAAAGAGAAATGAAAATTAACTTTCATTGTAGCTCAAAGCCTTGTAGAGGGGGAGAAGTTTTCTAAAAAGCACACGTTACAGAAACACAGCAGGCACTCAAGAACAGGCTGTATTTGTGAATATTCTCAGTTATCCAGGTCATCGTAATCCTCAAAAAATGATCAAACTAGGCAACTGGACTACAAGAGGATTGAGTCCAGTTGCCTACCGTAGTTAGATCATTTTTTGAGGATTAATAACAGCGGAATAGCAGAGTCTTTTAGCTTTGTGTTTTGGTTTGACCTCCACACTTTTTAGTGTTTTGGTTCAAATTCACAGCAGAAAAGCTCAAAATAATCTCCTTGTATTCTACTTAAAACTTGCTGGGGGGGGCATGCTGCAGAGATAGCGGGTTCCCCTCTGGAGCTGGTGGAGACTGAACCAGAGCTTCAACAGATTAGCATCCGCCACTGCAGTCGCAGGCCAGTAGGCAGTCAAAGGTCAATATCTACTAGCATGGCCTATAAATTGGTGCATGTTTACCGTCTGTCTGTCATTAATCCACTTTTTCTGTTGCACTGTAAGTCCATCATCCATTTTATTTAAAATCCTTGTATGCCACAGTGCAGGGATGCTATGTGGGCCAAAAAACAAAACAAAAAAATCAGAGAAACAATGATATCCCAGAAGCTATGTGTGGGAGTTATTTTCCAAACACAACACAAAAAAATAGAAACAAAATGAAATTCCTCTGAAAAATAGTGATATAAAATCAGTGGCTCAGCTGTGAGAGCGACACACTTGAGGTCACAGTTCACACTTAAACAGCTTGCTGACCCCACAATACACTGGGGTGCTGCTATGCTGGGCCAGCTGCTTCCGTGTATTTTTGTTTTTGTGTGTGTGTGTGTGTGTGTGTGTGTGTGTGTGTGTGTGTGTGTGTGTGTGTGTGTGTGTGAATGAGTGTCTGGATAAGAGAGGCTGTTGAGGCATTGAGCACTCAGCCACCCACACTCAATCCAAAAAAATTAAAGCCATGCCATTTTCACAAGAAAAGAAAGAAAAAGAAACAAACACACACACACACACACACAAACACACACACACACACACACACAAAAATGATGCCCACATGCACCGCCTGCAACAATACCATGTGCACAAAAAAAAAAAACGCTTGGGCCCCCATGTATGTACTGGGCTCACTTGATTCGGAGAGGCCTGACATCACATTCATATATCCAATACTACAGCCGGGACAAATCCAATATCATACATTTTCCCTCTGTACATAATAAAGCATTTGTATTATTACAGTGGCCTTCACCTGCCGTCAAAAAGACAGATGCTACGTTGAACAAATACTCCCTGCTTTCATAAAGAAAAAAAAGCATGCAACCTGACTTTGTTACGCAACACCTGACACATGCCGCTGCGTTACCCCCGATTATTCTCTATTTGTAGCTATGTTGCTCAATTTGTACTTTAGCATTTACGTAAGACTTGGAGAAAATAGGCCAGCTTCAATTATATGTATACACTTTCTGATGATGGCATCAAACGGCGCAATTCAAACAAAAGTAGCAAGAAAGATTCAGGGGGTGTCACACTCATTTATTCTGGCACTCAATTTAAGTGTTAGAATATTTCAATAACAAAAAAGACATCATTATTATTATCATATACTGGCCCTTCTAGCAGCATCTAAGCTTAGGTTTCTCTCTGATAAAAATGCTGTTTAGCTCTTTATCTCTTTAAAGCACCCCCCTTACTTCTGATTGGCCAACCTCTGGAAGCCTGCGGATGGGAATTCCTGTACTTTCTGGGTGTGAAGCAGATGACCATATTAGGACATCCCATAAGGTGAGTTTCTCCCTGAACTTTTATATCAGTTTCAGTCATTATTTGAAACATTCCCCACGTTTCTAATATGGACATTTAACTCTGTAGCCCCGTCTATAAATATATGTGACAGAAAATATGGAAGAGCATTCTAGCTCCCCTTTAGCAACAGAGAGAAATAGAGGGAGAGAAGAGGAGGGAAATGAGGGACAAGAGGAGAAATGAAGAACAGGATATAAGATAAAAGGGTAACATGAAATGAAAGAAGAAGATGCAAGGACCAGGAGCAGAAAAGTAGGGGTTGGGGGGGGGGGGTGAGAGAACTGGGATGAAGGGGAAGAAATACAAAGGTGGAAAAAATAAAGAAACAGGAGGAAGACAGGTAGAAGAACTGGGAAGACAAGAAAGAGGGAGAGGAAGGAGGAGAGAAAACAAGACAAGGGAGGAAACAAGCAGCAGGGGGAGGAGGAGGAGGAGGAGGAGGAGGAGGAGGAAGGAAACAGAAATGTTGGAGTAGAAAGTAAGCAAGCAATAGAGAGACATGAGGGTGGCAAAGAAGTGAACAGACGAGAGAAAACAGGAAAGGATGTGGCAAAGTTAGGAGGAGGAGGAGGAGGAGGAGAGGAAAACGGCAAAATGAAAACAAAGAGTCTGATACTCACCTCGCCGCCTCCAGCAGCTCATCCTTCTTGTATTCACCTAGATGGTTACAGAAGATCATGGTGTCAGACAACTGGCTGCTAACACACGCCGACCACACGCACACACACATGATCCGGCTGAGACAACAACCACACACACAAAGGAAGGATCAGTCTTTTAAAGGAAGGCACCATCTCTCTCTCTCTCTCTCTCACACTCAATCCCCCCTCTTTCTGTCTCATTCTCGCTCAGTGCGCACCCCTCTGGCTCCGGTTGCCGTGACGATGTGTTGCCGGCAGCGACCACAGCGCGTTCATTGTTTAGGCGACGAGCGGCGGACTGACACACGCTCTGCCTCTATCCGTCTATGTGTCGGTCCATCCCTCTCTCCTTTGCTGTGTTTGTCTCCCGTCGCTGTTCATATCGCCGACCATCTTCCATCGCTCCCCATCATCATCATCATCATCATCATCCCTGTTCCTGTCTCCCTCTCTCTCTCTCTTTCTCTCTCTCCGTCTCCCCGCTTTCTTCACCCCTTTGGGCTGAGGAGACGCAGTTACCATCAAAAACACAACAGAAATAAACAAACCCCTCCCCCTGCCTCCCTCGCCCTCTCTCCAGTGTTCTCTCCCTCTCTTAGCCCTCCCCCTTCACCCCGTTACTACAGTCACAATGCGTGCACGCACACACACACACACACACACACACACACACACACACACACACACACACACACACACACACACACACACATACAAACACCTTCCCATGTGTTTGATTTCAGCATGAGAGACACAGCGGGGTGTGAAGCGGTACGGTGGTACAGTGGTTAGCACTGTTGCCTCACAGCAGGAAGGTTCCAGGTTCGAGCCCCGGCTCCATCACAGGATCTTTCTGTGTGGAGTCTCCATGTTCTCCCTGTTCCTGTGTGGGTTCTCTCTGGTTCTCCAGCTTCCTCCCACAGTCCAAAGACATCAAGAGGGGACGAGGCTGATTGATACTCTAAATTGACCGTAGGTGTGACTGTGAGTGTGAATGGTTGTCTGTCTCTATGTGTTGGTCCTGTGATAGACTGGTGACCCGTCCAGGGTGAACCCCACCCCTCGCCCGAACATCGCCTCCCCCCCTCCCCCCGTGACCCTTAACAGGATAAGTGGTAGGAAATGAATGAATGGATGGATTAATTTTGGGTGTGGCAGAATGCATCATCCCAGTTGGTCTTTTCCAGTGACCTGGTGCTATTTTTCGTAATATACTGTATGTTTAACATTGACAGAATGTCAGATAGCCAGTGTTACACAGAATACACACCAATCACATGAAACAACCACCACCCTCACAAGCACACATTAATCCCTTTAGTTCATCAAATACGTATAACAAACTAACATTTCCAACAACAACCATTAATACACAGCCCAAGGTTCAATCAGCTTTTGGTTCCACAGGTAAGCAGCAGTTACGTTAGGTTGTGTGTATCAGTTGAGTGGTTGAGTGTGAAGCGTATGCACGAGTACACACACACACACACACACACACAAACAAACACACACACACACAATGTGTGGAGGTGACTACAGGTACTAGCATCTATAAATGTCAGAAACATGCAGTCAAAACTAAATCTGCTCACGTCATTTATCAATTTATATCATTAGCATCTCTGTGACTTGCTCTCAAAACACAGAACTGTACTGAAGGCTTTGTTTATCACTGTGTCCCTCAGTAGAAAGAAGAGTAGTTCGACTTAGTAGTAAACTATTCGGCATTCGATGACTTAGCTTAAGACTTTACCTACGACACATTCTCTGTCTTTGCCACCAAGTCACAGACCGACAGTTGTTTCTGTGTGTTTAGGATGTTTAACAGTCTGTTGAACAGGGCATTTTACATCCAAATTAGTGTGTGTATAATCAAGTCTTTTTAAACAAAGTGCTAGTGTCAGTGGCTGAGCCTCCACGCGAGACTCTTTGGTTGCTAAAACCTCTTCTCTGTTGGTTAAAAAAACTTGCTGCCACCTGCTAACATCTGGCTTTTATCGTCAGTGGAAACAGGTGTGATCTGCATGTGATCCCGGGTCAAGTGATCCTGCAGTAAAAAGGTATATCGGAACCGATGGGGATTACCGATGTAATCCCAGGTAAGCATGGTACCTTGAAGTCTGCACCTGCTGGTAACTTTTGCTTTTTTGTCAATATGTCAGCCACAAATTCAACTGGCAGTCGTTAAAGCAGCACCGTAAAAATCTGTGTTGAGTTGTTAAAACAGACGATCGATACGGCCTTAAATAGTGAATGCCCTCCACGCCGCTGTCTTCCTGTGCATCCGTGACGTTGAACACACGCAGCAGGACGAAGGGCGGTCAGTCTAGCAGGTCATGTTCAAATCACATCAAGTTGCTACTTTGGGAAATCTGCGTGTGTCAGCTCTGAGTACAGGTGTGAACACAAATGCGACCTGGGCCACAACGACCGAACACCTCATCAACATGTGTGTCCTCTGGAAGTACTCATGTGTGCATCAATAGAGATCTGCTGCAGTATTATCACACAACTCCTGACAGCCATCAAACATAATTGAGCAACTCGATTTGCCTGGAATAGAACAGAATAGATCCAGCCAGTGTTATTTCTCCTTCTAATTTCAAACTGAGTGGACGACCAGTGACGTATGAATTAACCGTCCGGAGCGCTGTTCTGTCTCCTTACATCAGTCCAGCTCCCTCTTCAATCAACAAAATGGAAAAAAAAAAAAAAAAAGTCAAATCTGAACCATCAGAAGCAAAGTTATCCTGACTTTAAATCGTATTAAATCAAGTAAATTCCAATAATCCCACTCAATTGCAGCATTCATTAGACAACCGATGGCTCTTAAATGCCCACTCATTTCAAAATCCAACCCTTCTTGAATAGATTAACGTATTATTTATTTAATTCAATGAAGCCTAAAGTGGAGAGCATTTTGCCAGGCCTCTTAATAATAAAATTATTAATCTATTGGGTTAAAAGCTGGTTTAAGAATTTGTCTGAATCCAGTGTCCCTCGCTGTGATACAGGATTTTTTTTAAATATGGATTATAATATCAAATATCTACAGGAAAGAAAATTTTTAAAAAAATATTATCTTACAATTTGAAGTTAATGGAACTTGAGAAGATGAGTGAAGGTAATTTTTTTTTAAGTTATTAAGTGCTGTTTTTTTTTTTGGAGTGATATTGTGAATCAATGGCTGTTAGAGGTTTCAGTCTGCCGTTGCTTTAAATGAGTGAAAAATACTTTCCTCCTGTTCCAATCCTGTGTCATCTGTGACTTCATCTCCTCTTATGTGTGAAATGTATGGCAAAAAGCACAACGTCAGCGTATTCACTCAACCAACATCCCTGCGCTTTTCCTGAAAAAAATCTGTGACGACTTCCTCCCTTGCTTTTTTTCCCCCCTTCCTCCAACAAGTAGTGCTCTGACTTCTGCTTCACGGGGAATTTTACAAGCTTTCAAATAATAAAATGCGCAGATACAGACATTTTCTCCCATTTGGTCAGTGGATCACATTTAATGAAGGAGGGAGGAACAGAGGGAAAATGGCACGGGCAGGAGGAGCTATTGGATGAAGTGCTGCAGGTGACAGAGGTGAGCCGGGCCTTTCACAGTAACTGTCATTACAGCATTGGATGAGCCTGGCAACCTTTGTGAAAGTGACTGGAGGGCTGAGACCTGCATGAAAAGCTGGCAGCACATTCACAGAGCTAAGTTCATTTCTGAAAAAGAGAAAAATAAAAATTTCAAAAATTAAAAAAGAGGAGAAAAAGAGGGAGGGAGAGAGAGAGAGAAAGAGAGAGAGATGAAAAATGTGATGAAGCTAAATAGAAAGAAGATGAGGAGGATGGGCCGTGTCTACACGGAGCAGACGGAAGGGGTGGGGTAGGGTGAGGAGCAAAGAAGAAAAGGTTACAGTGAAGGGAAAAGGGGGAGGATGGAGGAACAAAGGATTTGTAGATGAAAGCAAGGAGAGATGATTAAGGATCTGGAAACTGACATGCATGGATTTGACACAGTATAATTGGTGTTAGGGAGGCTAGGGCGGAACAGACTGAGGAAGTAGAAAAAGGGGGAGATGAAGAGGGGGAAGCGAGAAGCTGAGAAATTGAAAAATATGGATACAAAGAGGGAAGAGAGACGTGTGGAGAGCGAGATCAAGAAACTACATTTGATGCTGAGACAGAATATTTCCTTTAGCGCCTGACAAAGGTCCTATCACACAACTGCGTTCGCCATTTCTTTCGCTTACTCGGTGGATGACATCTCCCATTGTTTTAGCGCCACATATAAAATACATGCGGTAAAATACATCAGTGGTGTTATGAGTGACATTGTTTTCTAAGTGCTTCCTATCCCCCCCGTCCCCCCATACACACACACACACACACACACACACACAAACAGAGGAGAGAAATCAGAAGACTTGTGAAAAACCCAGTCAGGGTTTTTATGATACTGATGGGGAGTTTTCTGATATTTGTTCTTGCCAGAGTGGGTGAAGTCCTCAGCGATATAACTCCCTCTGGGCTGTACTGGTTATCTAAACTGGAAGAAAATAACAAAACTGTTTTAACTGCCGCAATTTCCCCCTCTTCAACCTTCAGGTCTCGCCTTCTTGTCTTTAGAGCTTCTGTATTGTCATTCTCTACGGGCTGAGTGACATGTTAGTTTACCATCACTTTGACCACTTGGATGAACTCAACGTATTATCACTGTGGTGACGCTGGAGCCCTTCGGTCATTATACTCCACACCATTAGAGGGCAGCAGCAGAGAGTTAGGATGTCCTGATCAATACTGATGAGAGATAATACTCCATTTAATGGATAATAGGAATTTATTATTATGTTAACGCTCAGCCTGATGTCGCCAGTTTATGTTCACAGTTACTGGAAGGTGGAAACATCCCTGTTCTCCAGTGAGATGTCACCTGTTTCACCTGTGTTTCTTCATGTCTTTGTCAAAAATTATCCGGATTTTGTCACGTATTGTTGATTCCATGTACCTGCGTTATTTCATTTTAATATCACAGCTACATGTGCCATCCTCCATCCATCCATTTTCTTCTGCTTATCCCGTTAAGGGTCACGGGGGCCGGGGTGTGTGGAACCCTATCTCAACATCCTTCAGGTGAGAGGCGGGGTTCACCCTGGAAGGGTCACCAGTCCATCGCAGGGCCAACACATAGAGACAGACAACCATTCACACTCACAGTCACACCTACGGTCAATTTAGAGTATCAATCAGCCTCGTCCCCTCTTGATGTCTTTGAACTGTACATGGAAGCAGGAGTACATGTGCATGATACAAATATATAAAATGACGATAAATTTCAAGTGTTTATATCTTTGGAACAAGTTATTTCTCGTTTCCTTGAGAGAGTGAGAGAGAGAATGAGAGGGAGAGAAAGAGAGAAGTGATTTATTGGGCAAGATGCTGCTGCCAGGATAAAATGATGTGTTAACACAACCACTACCAAGCTGCACGTTGACAGACAGGGATAAGAGAAGAGCAAATATGGATGAGAAGGCGAGAGGAAACTGGCTTCATCCTAACAGCCGGCCATTTTTAAGTCAGACTGAGTTAGAACACAACCAATCACTCACAGCGAGGGATTCTGGGTCTGTCAGCAAATATTGAGGATCTAATATATCATGAGAAAATATACACTTCACCACTGGCAACAGAGACCTGCGTCTGGCTACATTCAAAGTGGTGTAAAACAGAGAGTGCATTCAAGCATGTGCAAACACATCCGAGTCTCACGGCGTGTGTGTGCGCGTTTGTGCTGACAATCCTGCTGACTCCCTACAGAAGAGAGAAGGACAAGTTAAAGCTCCGGACAGGCTGGCTGCCTCCTGAATGATGATATTACGTGTGTTTTTGTGTCTGGCACAGTGTGTGTGTGTGTGTGTGTGTGTGTGTGTGTGTGTGTGTGTGTGTGTGTGTGTGTGTGTGTGTGTCACTCACTAGCAGAGTGCAGAACACAGTGGTGATCACTGTTTGAATTCCAATTGATGTATGGTGGGATGCATGTGTGACTTTGCATGAAGGTGTGTGTGTGTGTGTGTGTGTGTGTGTGTGTGTGTGTGTGTATGTGTGTGTGTGTGTGTGTGTGTGTGTGTGTGTGGGACAGCTTGCCATCACCCTTGTTAACTACTATCTATCAAAGGCACAAAGATGACATTCACAGATGGCAGACGCTAATTTTTGTGTTGATGTGTAAGGACTTTTAAATAGTTGGGTCATTTATGATCACTTTTTTTTTGTTAAATAGCATCAAAAGGGGAGGGGGGGGATGTCACCCAAAATGACAGTAACCCCCCCCCCCCAATCAATTAGATGAACAAAACACCAGGCAAAATCAACAACGAAGGATTCTGAGAAACAGACAAAGGTGGTTCCAAGTGGTGGAGCTGGTGAGCCGGGTTTTGTTAACCTTACCAGGAGCCCAAGTCCTCATGGGGACCAGAGAACCGTACTAATGAGACAAAATGTAATTTATGAGTTCCTGGTTGAGGTTAAAACTCAGCACACCAAGGGGCATCGACACAAGGGAATTGTGGGTATGTTAAAAAAAAAAGTTTCAAAATTCACCTTAAAAGAAATTTAATAGGTTGATAAAATATCTATTCAAAATGAATAAAATTATAGAACTGAACAGTTTAGAGGTTAAAAACAGAATAAGGGGAACACCATACAGGACAGACAGCAGGAGCTTCATTATTTTATCAAATCCCTGGCGTCTATCTCTGCTAGACCCTAAAAGACAGAATCCAGGATAAGTTGTCATGACCATTTGCAGTATAATAATTTAGCTAATAAAAGTAAAATAAAACTAGCATTCAATTTTAATGAAACAAATGTATACACTTATGGTATAAAGTGCGATAAGAGGGCAGCACGGTGGTGCAGTGGTCAGCACTGTCTCCTCACAGCAAGAAGGTTCCAGGTTCGAGCCCCGGCTCCATCACAGGATCTTTCTGTGTGAGTCTGCATGTTCTCCCTGTTCCTGTGTGGGTTCTCTCTGGTACTCCAGCTTCCTCCCACAGTCCAAAGACATCAAGAGAGGACGAGGCTGATTGATACTCTAAATTGACCGTAGGTGTGACTGTGAGTGTGAATGGTTGTCTGTCTCTATGTGTTGGCCCTGTGATGGACTGGTGACCTGTCCAGGGTGAACCCCACCTCTCACCTGAAGGCTGCTGGGATAGACTCCACCCCCCGCAACCCTCAACAGGATAAGTGGTAGAAAATGGATGAATGGATTCTTATTAACCTCTGTTTTGTATACATTATTGTGTCATTTTTAACTTCTTACACTTCAATCCATCCATTTTCTGTACCACTTCTCCGTTAAGGGTCGGGGGGTGGAGCCTATCCCAGCTGACATTGGGTGAGAGGTGGGGTTCACCCTGGACGGGTTGCCAGTCCGTCAGGAGCAATTAGGGGTTCAGTATCTTGCTCAAGAACACATGGACATGGTCACTAGGGGAAGTGAGAATCGAACCAGCAACCCTTTGGCCCCCCTACCTCTGAGCCATGACCCCCCATGTTAATAAGAATGTTTGCTCTCATAAATATCATCAAAAAAACATAACACAGGTAGTAAAAATTTTGATCCGATTTTGAATTCGGGATCCACGTGAATAATATGAATGGAACTGAGTGGAATGTCCTAACATGAACAGCTACACAAACATGTGTGTGTGTGTGTGTTTGTTTGTGTGTGTCTGACTGGACCACTAGCTTCCTCAGTGGCCAGCTGTCCACTTGTGTGTTTAACTCAAATATCTGAGCAGTTTATCCGCTGTTACACAACAACTGGCAGGAATCAGCAGTTGAGTGATCCACTTGTAACCTCAGCAAGGTCACAACTGCTGAGTTTGGAAGTGGATTTCAGCGCACTGAGACCAATCGGGGTGGGGGTGGGGGTGGGGGGTCGTTGGAGGGGTGTGAATTGTAGTTAAACCGAAATTATAAAAAGAGGGCGTTTGAGCCGTTTGCCGGCTCACTTCAGACAAACACACACACACACACACGCACACCACTTACAACATTTGATTAATCACTTCAAACAATACAAAGACAACCCTGGATTAATTCTGTGGGTTTTTTGGGGGTTTTTTTTGCCACCCACTCCACTAACGTTACTAAAAAATACAAAATAATCTGGCCATGTTCAACAGCGCACACCTCAAAGCCAGAGGATGAATGACCTTGAGTAGGCACAGCTTCATCACTTAGTTTAAAAAAAAAAAAAAAAGTATTTCAATGTGGCCGTTGTGGAGCAATTACCATTCACAGTGTGTTTAGCCAGAAGTGAGCTGGGATTAGTTAAAAGCCTTGTCATCATAATCACTCCTCTAAATAAACCTGTCTTCTCTAAAACATCTCATTCTAAAGGACATAAATTACCGCCTCGATTCTTACCAGCGCCATCAGGTTTGATTACAGAGACCAGGGGTCGCCAACCTGTCAAGCAACGCTTCGAGTTCATGTACCGTACAGACACAGTTAAGCTTGGCTGTTTCTTACTGTTATCGATATGATAAAAACAGCTGTATTTCTGCTGATGTGTCGCTTTTCTCCATCAAAAATCTATTCTTGTGTATTGAAGGCGTTTGTCAGTGGAAGTGGATGATGGGGAGTGAAATGCAAAGAACTCATCAAGCAAATTAGTCATAGCGCCACCTCGTGAATGTAGTGTATGTAGTGGGTCGGTCAGATAATTGATCAGGACCCAGGCAAAAACTGAAATCGGTCCTTCTCTAAGAGCTTCCTACTTCGTGGAATTGGGTGGATGGAGCATTGAGTGGATAACTGGAGTATTTCCTCCTCAGCAGCCACCACCTTACCATGGTGGAGAGTTCTGCACGTTCTCTGGACCCTGTGCACAGCTGAGTGTGAAGCGCCTGGGATGAGGATCAGCACCTCTAAATCTGAGGTCTTGGCCCTCAGCAGGAAAATGATGGATTTTTCACTTCAAGTAGGGAATGAGTCCTAACTCCAAGTCAAAGAGTTCAAGTATCTCAGGTCCTGCTCACCAATGAAGGGGACTATGGAGCGTGAGATGGGCCACATCACCAGCAAGGCGCGAGCCATTTTGCGTTTGCTCTACCCTACAAAAAGAGAGCTGGAAAGCAAAGCTCTCAATCTACCAGTCAGTCTTTGCTCCTACTCTCACCTGTGGTCATGAAATATGGGTCACAACCGAAAGAACGAGATCATAAATACATGCAGCCCCGCTGTGTTTCCTCAGGAGGGCGGCTGAGGGGCTCGGAGTAGAGCTGTTGATCCTCTCCGTCAAAAGGAGAAACTGCAGGAGAAAACTACTCAGTGTAAACAGAGAAATATCTGCTGCATGGGCAGATCTAGTATTAATAGCCAATAAACAGCTGCAGGTGGAGAGACTTGCTCTGGGCCCCTATGTCAAAGTACAAGGAAGTACTTTGATTTTAAAGTTTTACTTTCCAAAACGCCTTCCTCCACCAAGCACTGCTTCCCCCAAGGGCGGTGAGAGGGTTTCCTGGTAACGATAGCATCAGAAACCAAATGCTGATTCTGGTTAGTATCAGGAAAGTAGTTAACATGCCCCCCCCCCCCATATATATTTATATATACAGACATCTGCATGGAGAGACAGGAGAAAACTATGAATATGAGCAACAGGAAAAACAACCATGTTCTCTGTAGACAAATGAAAACGGATAAAATCAGGATGTTATGTCGCTGTCCTGAACGAGGCATACAAGCAAGAGACACGCGAAAAACAAAAGGAGCAAACAATGTCGACTGCAGTTAGCTCATTCCTCCGCATCCGACCCTCAGCGATCTGGCCAGCCCACAGGCTGGTCCAGCCTGCTCCACAAAATGACTCCTAACAGAATATGAAAACATATTACTGAGATGTTCAGCAGATCCGTAACCTATTTAATGAGTGCGCTTCCCTTGTTTTAGGTTTATTCAATATTTTAATATGTTTTGTCCCATTTAAGCGAATAAGCTTCCTCCAGTTTTTTGTTCGTGTAAAACAGGTTGGATGAGAGTTTAATTTAGTTGGGTTGTACTCCCAAATAATTAATAAAGAATGACATGCCGAGGCAAAGCAGGCAGAAAGATGATTAATCAGTAAGCCTTCAAACATTTGGATCCTGTTTTCTGGAGGTATTAAATTCATCCAAACCTTTTGCTTTCTTAGTTTTCACATGCAGGAAATCAGATTAGTGTGTACTTTTCTTTTTTTTTCTTTTTTTTTTTGGAGTTCATTAAGCAAATTCTGTCAGTTGACTCTGGCGGAGTGGCAGACTGCTTCCACTAACTCACACAGTGTTGTGGAGCCGTGCAGCCATGTGGAAAACTAGGCAATTTCAGCTGCAGGAGATTTGCCCAAATGGGGTGAGGCAACCTTGTGAGTGCATCTCTCTCTCTTTTTCGTTCTTTCTTTCTCTCTCTCTGAGAGACACACACACACACACACACACACACACACACACACACACACACACACACACACACACACACACACATATATATTCTTCTCTGCCTGCATAGGTCATTTTGTCATTTCTTAGACTGGAAGACAACAAAACAGGATCATATATTGATCTTAAAGTGTGCGGTGTGCATGTGTGTACGTGTGTGTGTGTGCGCATGCGTGTGTGTGTGTGTGTGTGTGTGCCTGTGCGTATAAGAGTCTAAGGGGAAATAGGCTCAGGCTCATTCATCACCACGGACTAATCGAACAGCAGTCATCGGGGTAATCAATGAGCTTGTCACTGATTAGGGGAAGAAAGATACACACTTGGCCTTGCACACACAGGAATTCACACTCCCTCTTTCTCACATACACACAAAGGCGCACACACACACAAACAAACACACACTCTCCATGCACACAGGTGTGAGATTGCCTTTGCTCGGGCTGCTTTATCGTAACGAAGCCTTCGGAGCAGCCACAGCGGTTCTTTGTCTTCATAATTAGGCTGTTAACGTACACAGGAATCCAGGCTTCCCTCTCTTCCAGTTTCTTTGCATTCACTTGATGTCGCATCAATGCACGTCTCTGTTTGGGTTATCCATCTGTCACCACAAAAGTGTGGCCACAAAGGCTTCTCCAACCTTTCTTATTCACTTATATCTTCTCCCTCGCTCCTTCCCTCTAACCTCTTTCCCCTCTCATTCCTGGAGTATCTCTCCATCTCCCACCCTCCTTCCTCGCTCTCCTAAACCTCTCATCGTTTCCCTCTAGCCCTCGTGAGAGCACGCTGGCTAATTTTCTGCTATGTTAAAGCTGCCTGCCCACCGCGGACCTCTCTTCAAAGCAACAGTTTCATTTCCTCCAGATTTACAATAGAGTGGCAGTGCTTGCTGACAGCACATTTCAACACGCAGAACAGTTTTTAATGGACTATTTCTGGCGGAGTACACCACCACCACCACCACCAACACCCTTCAAACAATGTTTTTTTTACCAAATAGCCACAGCACGAGCAGGGAAAAAACGTCTCCCAAAGCTTCTGTTCAGCAGTAGTAGCTTGAAAAGCAAGGCAGGGTGGATGCAGGGCCTAATTGATTCCAAAGGATAAAAGATTAGTACCAGTTCCACTTGTGACAAGATGACAGGGACGGCACATGAAAACATCCAAAAGCCATTTTAGTCTCTCAGGATGCTTTTTCCTGTCTACCTCATATCAGCATTGACTTGCAGCCAGTTTCTTTGATGGTGACAGCCTATTATTGCCGTTTGTACCTTGTTCCTGAGGATGAAAAGCCATCTCTGCCAACATGACAGGAGGGGGGGTTCTTGACAACAACTTGTTCAAAGTTTAATTCTGCATTTGTTCAATTGGCCTCTTAAGAGTTTTAGACACTCTTCCCTCAAGACAGGAGACTGAGGACGAAGCAGGATCCAGTGGACAGCTGGTCAGGAAGCTGAATACTTGAGGAGCCAAGAGGATCAAGTCAGCTAAGTAATCAAAAAAGTGCATTTTGCCTTTCAAGTACTCAGAAATATGTGCCTTGAAGATGTTTTTTTCACCGATGCTCTTTGTGACTCCAGAATGCAGAAAGAGCCAGCAAATCACCATCAGTCACAATCAGCTTGAAGATAATGATGACTGATGGCTAACGACAAAACAACAGAAAAACTGCCCAAAAATCCCCTTCTAAAGCACATCATGTGGTACAATCCATGTCTTCTTCAACCAGCCATATGCTATGTGATCCACAAACACTTTGATTTGAACTAAAAACGAACTAGAACACTTCTGGTTTGGCACTCGTTCACAGTAGCGCCCAGCAAGACCAGCCGGTCCTTTCAGCTGAATCAACTCGAGTAGCGAGACGAGGGTAGTCCATCGAGGGAGGGTAAGATAATGCTGGTCGAAACAAGAGAGCAGACCCATGAAGGCAGGGATAGGCTCCCCGTGACTCTAAACAGGATATGTGATTGATGATAGGTGGATGGATACAATGTGAGGTGGAGGAGGCGTTGACAGACAATGCAAAGGAATCTCAAGAGTCGTTCAGGCTCATCTATTCTCTTCAGACATCATCGTTCAACAGCGGGTCAAATCCACCGCTACAGTTTTGATGCAATCAAAACTGAAACTGGTTACAGTTAACTGAGGGAATTTTACCAATTTTAACAGATAACCGTTGACTTCAGCTTTGAATTTTTGAGAACAATGCTCTCAAAGCCATAACCGAAAACCATGCAACCCTGAAAAGCAGCTTTACTGCTTTTATTTTGAGGCAAGATCCTAATTTCCACTATTCCTGTTGACATAGGGAACGTGTTCATATCGTCACATCCCTCCTTAAAAACTACATCGAGTTCTTTTCAGACCAGCTACTGCATGTTCAGTTTTAAAGTGACCCACTTTAACTGACCAGCTTGTTAAAGACAGCCTAATGCTTTTTTTGTTCGATATATGAAACCGATTATCATCTGAAGCTGAAAAAAAAAGCTCAAATATGCTTTGCAGAGCTGTTAAGACAAGACACAATAAGACAATTGATTTTTGTGGGGAAACTGGGCCATTGCTCGAGTAGAGATAATAGGATTCATCAAGGGAAGGTAATGGAAAACTATGTGAGGGGTAAAAATACTTATATATACTCATTGAACTTTTCTATTCTCAGCTGTGGATGAAACCAAATATTTGTTGGGAAGAACTGAGGGTCCCGAGTTTGGACCAATCTTGGACCTTTCTTCACCTGTCTATCAGTAGCAGTCTCGTAAAATGTCACACAGATATTACCTTGCACTTGCTGGCCTTAGCTGAGTAACACTCAAAGAGAATGAAAGACAGAAAGAGGGATCAAAGAAAACCTTTACACTGACACCTGAGGAATCCCAGTTTCAACTCTTTCTTCCTTGATCCAGATCTATTTCAGCAACAAAAACTCAAAACACTTCTCAAATACAGACATATTTTGCAGGTTTCCATTTAACCGAATCGTCCGGTCAATTTAAAAAAAATTGCAGTCACACAATGAAGCTCTTTCTATGCCCTGCAATGATGACGCAATTTCACAGTGTTGCAGGGATAAATGCTGTTGCAATTATTTCTGAAAATTAGAGCTCTGCAGTGTTTCCACAGCTCAATCATCAGTCTTCCAGCCAGGTAGAATCCACAGTTTTTGCTCACATTAGAATTGACCATGAGCAGGTTTAATGAGCAGCATTAACATGGAGAGCAACAAGACACGACGTCAGCAACTACGGCCAGGTTCCCACAAGAAAATATTCCACCTGACACAGGAGAACACCTATGAAAGTAGAAACCCTGTTTGATATTGAGGGCACGTCCCCGACAAGGTCAAAGGCACATGAGGGCAATTAAAAAAGGAGGAGATCCAGCACTTTCGTATCAAAGAGGCAACCATGTCTGAAACCTCCTCCTGGACCCCTTTGCGGTAAAGGCTATCCCGTCGATTGGTAGCTGCTCAGAAAACACGTCTCCCTGATGTTGTCGAGAGTTCATAATGGTTACAAATATGACACAGCCTCTTTATTGCAACAAATGTCAACCCTCATTTGGAAAAAATCTGATCTTCAGGAGCCTCTGGTGTGACTGAATCCAGGAGGGCATTGGTATGCACAAGTGTAAGTATGAGAAGGAGTGAAAACAAGATAGGCCAAAGGGAAATGTGAGTGTGTGTGTTGACTGAGGTCCAGATTGGAGAATTGATCTCCCTGAGACTCAGAAACTGCTAGTCTGTGAATACCAATCAGAGGTAATTAGTAGTAGCTAATGGACTCTCTCTGTTCCTGTCTCTCTTCCTCCTCTATCTGTTTCTTCAAGTGTTCCTCTTCCCCTTTTTATTGCTAGTGAGTAATGTATACCGGGATGAATAATCCATGTTATTTACTATACGCTACCAGAAAGCCATTCTAGTCTTTCACGCCTGTAGAAGGTTCAGAACTGTAAAAGTGTCTCCAAAGTAAATAATTCAAAGTACATGAAAGAGAAGCAGGAGACAAATCTTTGGGAATCCTGACGTCTATTGGTGAAAAGGGGCATAATGAATCGACCTTTTGCTATTGACTTTGGTTCCAGATGATGTTGCCATCTGTTGTACTCCGCTGTGTGCCAACTCAGGGCTCGCTTCCTTTAACACCAAATACACCCTCCCTGGCCCCTTCATCATTAAATACACCAGTACAACGCTATTCGATACAACAGCTCTGCCACCTCATGTATTCTAGAGTTTTTGTTGACACTAGCTGGGTTTCTCTCACCCTGTTGTTTACGCATTTTTGAGAATCCCATAGGAAAAGCGGGATGGAAATACCAAAAATGTGTGCGTCTGTGTGTGTGTGTGTGTGGGGGGGGGGCCTTTAACAATTCACAGCCTCATCCATAAAAACTAATGCTTAATAATGTGTACGCTGCCACTTGTATTCTTTCCGGCTTTTAAGCTCTACCTCCCCTACATTTTATTACAAACATTTTAGGGCACGTTGCCATTACCGCCATCTTCCAACATCTTTTTTTTTATAGCTTACAACAGAACAGCCACAAAGTAATAGCAACGCTGTGGACTTGTGGTCCTGCTTAAAAACCTCACATTTTCTTCTTGAGTTCCACGATTATTGCATCGTGTTGTCTTAACATGGGATCAAACTTTGGAATTTTATTCAGTAAGTCTGTTGATAGCCACACCTCTCACTGGTTGTCATTCTTAAGTTTCTGCATCTATAAAGCTTCTACTGATATCGTACACATTTCTATTTATTCCAGACAAGCCAGCAAAATAAAAACTCAGAGGTTTGTCTGCAGGCACTTGACAAATCAATGAAGAAAAAAAACAACAACACAAAACAGTGTATTGGTGTTTTTTGCGGGGTTTTTTTGGTTCACAGTAAAACACCTTGGAGCAGTTTCTACCCATGTAGGGATGAATACCACTCTTCTCAAATTTATTCACTCCTACATCCAAATCGCATACATCTGTTGAATTCGTTGTGATGATTTTTTTTTGTTTTCGGATCATTTTGTGACCGACGAAAGCATCGGCACGATCATTTATTCAGGATTTTTTTTTTCTTTTAAGCTGTCACCCATTTATTTATGACTAAAATTAAGAGGTTATACCATCCACTGAAATTAGTAAGCATGTTGCAGCTACATCTGTTTTAAGGTAAGAGCTGGGAGAGGTCAGAGGTGCATCAGCAGCTTGTCCATGTGTAATTGACTTCTTGAAACACTGCAGTCCATGCTATTATCGAACATAAAAAGCAGCTGACACAGAGTGAGACATTTCCGGAGAAGACAACAAGTGAAAAATGTCACAAGATGAATTGAAAGACAGGTTAAGGACGGCGGGATGTAAGAGGACAGAGTATGGATGATGTGTCAGAAGAAAAGAGAATGACACCCAGGATGATGCAAGGATGATGGGGTGGAACATGCTGTACTTGCAAGCTCATTAAACATCGCTGTACTTAATGAGAGGGGAAAGGAAAAAACAGGAGGATAAGGCGAGAAGAGAAAGTTGGCAAAGGCAGACAACTTGATGAAAGTGAACTAATCACTGCTTTCCGACAAGAGGGAGATCAATGACCAGCCACAGGAAAGACGGATGTAGAGCGAAATCCTCCTGGTGATCCTCTTGTTTCCTGAGTTGGCTCTACCGAGGTTTGCAACATCACGATTGGAACCTAACTCTGCGGAGGGGATACTTTTGGTAACTTTCACGATGGTGCAAGAACTACAGAAAACAAGTCACTTAGAATATTTACTGTGTCTATAACTGAGGATTTAGAGGTTCGACTGATGGTTGGCCTCCTCTCTCGTTTATCCTCTCTCTCGTGGCATTCGAAGTAATTAGAAGGTCAACATCCATCTATAATGGCCGATGCACGATTAACTGCTCTGTATTTGATGATTCTTGCTTGTGACAACTGAATTTAATTTCACTTTTTCTGAAAAGGGGTGGCCTACAGCGACAGATATTTCAGTTTGCACACAATGTTTTATGACCTTTTTTTGTGTCTATTCAGCAGATCAATGTTAGAAGGGTGAGTTACCGAGATGAAAGGCAACAAATGCAGCTCGAAGAAAAATTAAACCAGTTGTGATCACGACACCGGTTGGAGTCTTAAAATAAAAGAAATAGGACCCAATGCTAGGATAGTTTGTCGTATTGGAGTGTCAAATGTGCGTTGTTGTGACATATTGCACATCTTGGTTGAGTGGTTACTGAACAGTCCTAGATTTATTAAGCCTCTTTCCCACATACTGTGAACCCGAGTGAGCTGCATGCAAGAACACGATGTCTGAATCACTTGGACCAGACGTTGAATTAACCCCGCTAGCTAGCGAGGACACAGTCTTTCCGTCCCACTGAGCCCTATAGCCATGGATAGCAAGTGGGAGTGTTTCTGACATTTTGATCACACAATTGGCATGAAACTAGAAGAATATGGGATTACAAAAAAGGGAACAGGAACATGAAGACACCCGGAAAGGCAGTGAGTTTTGGGAAATGGCGAGGCAAAGAAGTCCTTCCTCCTTCACACTCAACCCAGCGCCACCCCTCCCCTCAGTACCTCCAGGAGGAGAAACCCATTACACACCCATAATGTCCCAGTATGAGCTACAAGTGTGAAAGTTCATATGAGAAAACAACCTTGAAAAACAGTTCGTGGTAAAATTTTAGACGTTACAATCCACTTCACGCTAGTTTTACTGTTCTACTCTAGACTGAAGGTACGACGCACCAAATCACCAGAGTGTGATGTCTCATCTCATGCTGAAATAATTATGTTTTCTGCCAGAGTTTAAATCATCTCATTCACTTTGGGAGAAAAGCAGAGGATTCCAGAGGATAGGTTGGGATATACGCTGGTGTGACGTGTGACTATAAATCTGTTTAACGCTACATCGCTGGGAATACCATTTCCCCCGCCAGAACATGTTGTCATAATTGAATTTAACCGATTAATTACACCCTTGTGCTGTATACTTGGGATGTACAGTTGTGCGTATCCGTTTCCCCACTGCTGCAGCGCGAATGGCTGTGTGGTGGTTGGAACAGAGTGACCAGCAATCTACAGAATTCTCTGGTGGAGTGTGTGAAAAGGTGACATACCCCTCACAGACCTGTATGCATGAAAGCATCACACACTTCCAGAAGAGGAGTGATTCCCACTGCAAGTCCACAAGGAATTGTCTTTTTTTTTCTTTCGAGCAAAGACTCGACAATGAGCTGCACCCTGACATCTGCGTTAGCCTGATCAGGAGAGGAGACTATGAATAACTGCTTTAAATATTAAAATAACCCCAAGTCTCTGTTTCCTCATGTCCTGCATGGTTGCTTTTGGAGAAGACGAGGAGTTTGATCTTTTTTATTCTCTGTCTTTGCTCTGCTCATTTCCAGCTAACAGGGAACAGAGTCTATCATTTCTGAAAGCAGTTTGGATGTGACAGAGCCATAGAACCAATTTATGGGTCAATATAAGCTTCCATCACCACAGACTGGAGCTGAATGCTGTGCTGGCCTGCGGCAGAGACCAGGAACAGAGCAAAACCTCTAAATCATAGACACAGAACATATAGGACGGAGAGAAAAAGGCTCACGCAGGGTGTCGCTGTATATAATACACAAGCACATACACATATACAAAGGCTCACATTTACATTGTTGAAGGTTTTTTTTTTATTTTCTAGAAAAAGTGTTTAAAGGCTTCGCTAAAACGTTCTCTCCTGCCTTGGCCGTAACCTGCTTTTAATAATAAAACTGTCTCTGAGATCGTTGTGTTCAATGCATCACTGCCAACAGTAATTCCAACCGTGGATTAACTCCAAGGTGGTGTGAGGTGAGAGAGAGAGAAAAAAACCCAAACAGTGTAACGAGATGATAGTTTAGGTGTTCAGTGAGGACCATTTAGAGAACCATTCATGTTCCTAACAAGAGGAGGTACATTGGTTTGACAGAGTGGAGAACAAAGGTGCGAGGAAGGGACTGGTGGTGACGTTACGGATCAGTTGTTTTTTCTATTAGCTGCAGATCATCATCTGAATGCATCAGTGAACGCATGTAGGAAGAGCAGATGTTGAAACTGCAAAGATAACAGTTTGCCGATCTTGTAAATGGGTTCTTGTTGTCTGTTTAGTTAAAGTCTAAACATGCCCATCTGCCTCTTTCAGAGGGCTGAACTGGGAGCAGCTCTTGACTACTCAGAAACATTTTATACGTTTGAAAGGAGCTGTGTGTACAAAAGCTTTGGCCAGTTGCTAGATTCACATGTCCTCTAACCAAAAAGTTGGGATGTCCTCTTCTATTAAAGACACAAGGAAATGGTACCTTAGCAAACACACTGTTGCTCTTTTTACACAATCGGCCCCTCCAGGGCTTTTTGGGATTGTTGTGTTCAAAAATGCTTGATTTTGCAGTGCATTTATGAAAAATTGCGGGAACTTTTGTGGAGTTTTTTGCAATAAAACTGTGGTGGACAGCATATTGGCGTAATAATAGAGATTTGCATTGATCCATGTGGCTGCAGAATCGTTCTGAGTTCCTGAGCGGCTCATCCCCGAGGATGCTTGGTGCATGCGGCCTGTGTGAGCGGTGCATGTGAAATGTGGCACCTTTTCATTTTCTGCACCCGTAGCAGCAGGTTGGTGCAGTCACACACCAGCGTGAGAAGCGAGTCATCTATAGATGAGTAGTCTTGCCTATTTTTTTCCACAAGATGCATGGGGAGCTCAGCAGAAACACCCTCCGTAAACTATGCCGATGAAACATGATGTTTTTCAGGTAACAGCAGATGAAGGGTGGTATTCTCCTGGGTGTTTCTCTCTCGCTCCATCTGAGTGATGCTAAATAAAGCCCTTAGGATCATTCTCTGGTTACAACTGTCCCTTTTCAGACCACAGTTTATAGTGAAATGAAAAAAGGAATATTTTATTATTGATGTCCATCTTCAAGGGCAAACTCAGTGAGCTGACAGCAGCAGCGACGCTGACTGTGTGGATGACACAGGAGCGTGAGACAGACATGCATGCTGGTGTTGCATCGGCAGTGGTGCGGACGCTGCACTGGTCTTGCTGTGGTGAAGAAGCTCTCAGTTCACCAGTAAACTCAACCAGCTCTGAGGAGCAACCCAGAGAAAGAGATTAGGGATGTAGGGACATAAGCAGCCAAAACTGTTGGGATTAGTTTTAGAAATCATATGAGGAGCTTAAACATTCCAGCACAACAGACGGAGGTCAGGTTAGAGCGCCGTCTCCTTCAGCGACTCACTGTCGCTTCTAGAGGCATAATGAGGTACTACAGAGCAGTATGGCCACGCTAGCTGGTTCGCTAAAGCACGATACGTGGTGTTTGATGAAAGTCACGTCTTCCAAATTCTGCTGACACTTGTAGTTTATATCTAATAATCAAAGTAAGTGATTAACTATGATTAATATACGATTAAAACATGATTGCAATGAAAATAATCTTGCCCTTTTACCCAATATGTGGATTTGTCTTGAAAATGGAGCTGCAGGTGACCATTGGGGGCAATAGTGCACATTGGCCGCATCTCATCTCGTAAATCAGAAGAGGATGACACCGAGCATCAGTTAACACACGGTGGTTCAGTTGTTGTGGTTCATTGTGTCCCGAGACACCGTGTAGCTCATACTTGGATTATATTTGTGATTGTTAAGGTCATCAATGTCTGTGAACAGTGAAAAATGTTCTGAATGATAGAAAATAACGATAATCTCTCTACAGCTAATCTATCACAACCAAAACTGATTTACGGGATTCATTTCAACTAATTACAAAACACGTACTCAATTAGTTTCCATCTTTTATTAATCACCTGACAGCTCGAGCTAGATGTGATTGTTATGTCATCGCAGGAGGAGCCCATGTGTGTAAATAATTGACATAATTAAAGCTGCACTCCAGTTCGGCGCGTGTCAGTGTTTTGACATGTCTTAATGAGTCACCTCAATGGAACAGAGCCCTCGTTAAGGTTATTAATTACGCCAGAGAAGTTCAACTGAAGGCCTTAACAATAATCACGTCGACGAAATCATCCTTTAACATCTCAAACCTTTTCTTTATTGACATTACAGATGATTAAAATTCAATGCGTAGGCAGATGAGGTTGCAAACAGCTATCTGCTTAAAATGTATTTCCACTTCGAAAATAAATCAAGGTTCAGTGGGTCAGCGATGAGCCACAACCTCACTGGAAGCCAGGAGGGAAAAAAACAACAACACACAAAACCACTAAATTTCTTTCTAATAAATGTATGGAGTGTGTGATCGCAGCTGCTGCACACCAAAACTGATTTCAGGAGGTTCTCTGCCTCATGCGGCAGGACGCTGCCTTGGATCGTGCGTCCCTTCACATCTTTTCTTTCGCGAGGACAGGATAGGTCGAGGGAAAACTCACATTTTCCTTTCAGTGTTAAGATAATGCGAGAAAAAATACACAAGAAGTCTCAAATCGTTGCCATCAGACACCAAACAGCCTCATTTTAATTCTAGCTGGCAAGGACAATATTTTTTTTTTCTTTTACAGGGCATCTGTGGTGAAATTCCCCACAGTGTTTTGCCACGGCACAGCTCCTCGCTGTGTATCTTGAAGTTTATCTCACATACCCCCGAGGCTGAATGAGGGGAACTGATGATGTAAGCCAGTGTAAACACAGAGGCGGTGCTGCAAAAAAACGATTTAGAACCTTCATCAACACCCGGAGAGAGACGGCGAACACAGAGAATTTATACGTTCTCTTGACTGATCTGCTAGTACGAACATAAAAGTGACTCATTTTAGTGAGAGAGAGAGAGAGAGAGAGAGAGAGAGAGAGAGAGAGAGAGAGAGCGAGAGAGAACTGGACTCAGCAGCGTAGCTCAGGGCTTTTCTTTATTTCAACAAGCAGGGATGCCCAGCAACTTCTGATGTTTATTTCTGCACCTTTAACTCATTCCGTACCAGCAGCCTTTTTTTTTTGTTTAAAAGAAGTTGTCAGCAAGAGCATTTGACAAAACTCTATTTTCAACACCATCAGGATACTGAGTTCTATCAATAACAGACACAACAAAAGAAAGAGCGGAGCTTCTTTTTTTAAACCAATACACACAAAAAACCATTATGTTCATCAGTCAAGGGAATGAGTTAATCACAAGTTGAGGAAGCAAATTTTTAAGGGCATGTCTGCTTTTTTTTAAAGGTAAGACCAGACAGATGAAGAGAGGGTCTGCAGCTGAATCTGAGACTCTTCATCTACATGTGACTGGGGAACAAACAAAGACAGAAAAGCCTCTAATATTTAATTACTTCCTGTTTTAAAAGTTGTTACTGCGCCTCAGTAGCTCCTCCGTCAGCTGAATAGGTGTTACGAGTCCCCCTGCCTGGAAGAGCTCGTAACAATGAGGGAACTAGTAATTAGTCTGAGTTTCACTGCCAAGCTTTAGTGTCCCGCATTGGTAACTAAAGCTCTGGGTTTTGACTTGTCAGGGTAAAAGGCTTCTTACAGCACTGCTGTTAAGAGGAAATAATGGAGAGAGGCTCCCAGTCCAAAAATGCTCACTGGCCTTTAGTTAAACCCAAGAGGGATAATGATGATGATGATGATGATGATGATGATGATGATGATGGTTCCCCCATGAGGCCATAGTGATACCTCACAGATGGTGCGGAGATGTAGGAGCTGGCATATTTTCAAGTTGTCATTGTGTATTATAGAAAACACAACTCAGTGAAGTGATTGTGGCCTTGGAAAGAAGAGCAGTATAAAAAACAAGGAGTTGGATACACTAACAAGTGCGTGCGTGCGTGCGTGCGTGCGTGTGTGTGTGTGTTTGTGTGAGTAGCATTGTACGAAAAAGGGTGAGTCGCTTCACAAAGGGTGATGGATGGACAGAGGGGAAAAAAAAGATGATGTTGTCAGCAGCCTTGGATAGAATGAGGAAATGTGTGCGTACTGAATATTGTTAATGTCAATCCATTCCAAACAGCAACCTGCACCAGACATGCAGCCATAACACAGAAAGAAAGTGTGCGCATGTGTTTGTGTGTGTGCGTGTGTGTGTGTGTGTGTGTGTGTGTGTGTGTGTGTGTGTGTGTGTGTGTGTGTGTGTGTGTGTGTGTGTGTGTGTGTGTGTGTGTGTGATTCAACAGCTCATCGGGGAAGTGACACTGACCTGTGAGCACGGCCTTAGCGGAGGGTTCAGCCAGGTCCAGGGCAGACTTGCCGTCGGTGTTGCGGATGTTGGGGTCAGCTCCATGCTGCAGTAACACTGTACAACAACAGGGCAGACACAGACAGTAGCTGAGCTCCTGGACTGACATGCAAACTCCCCGACACACACCTCCTCCTCCTCCTCCTGCTGTTGCTGCTGCTGCTGCTGCTGCTCCTGACACTGCTACTGAACCACATCCTGTTCTCAAAACTGCTCGTCCCGGACCTCCTCCTTGCTCCCGTGCTACCTCTCCTGTCCCTCCTCTTGTGTTTGTGTCTCCTTGTAGCCCTTCTCCAAGTCCAGATTTCTCTCCTCCTCCTCCTCCAGCTGCTCCTCCTCTGTTGCTAACGCTGCTCCCTCGGCTGCCCCTGGCTGCCCCTGCCCTGTGAGCCATGCTGCTGATGTAAACAGACATGCCACCACAAAAACAAGAAGAAAAGCTCCGCTAACACCACACCACCAGAGAAACAACGGACCTAACAAAGCAGCCTACGTGACCGGCTACAAAACACATTACACATCCAAGGACGAGGGAAAGGGGTGGGGGGGTGGGGTGTAAGGGTGGCTGGCAAGATAAATTAAAAAGAGTAAGGCAGAGGAAGACAGGAGGCTACAGCTAATCGTGGTGGCAGCAACGCCGAGGCAGGCGGCCAGTGTGAGTGGAGAGACTCTCGCCTCTCCGACTGACTGAGCGATGCAGCGTAGAGCAAGATGAGAGAGGAGAGGAGAAGGGAGGGGGATGGGATGGGGGTGAGAGTCAGAGAGGATGGGAGAGGTAGGACGAGATGAGAGAAAAACAAAAACAAGAGTGTTGGTTTATGTGAAAGGGAGAAAGTGTGAGCAGATATAAGCTGACAAACAAACTATACTTAAACGCTTCATAAAACAAAACCACAGTAAACACTTTGAGCTGATGACAGTTCTTTGCAACTGATAAGTTACAAGAAATTGAAGCCAAAGATGTGCTCTAACTGTTTCGACCAGTGTTGCTTTTACATAATTTGACCACCAGGGGGCAGTGCAACACCACTGCCAGCCTAACACACCAATCTAGCGAAGAGCAAGATTCTGGAGAGCGTAGAAAAAAAATCCTACGCCACAAACCTACTAAATGTCACAGACCAATGGTGGTTGAAGAGTTAGTTATATAGAGTGATTCTTTGCCTTCGTGGCGATGTCGGATTGTGTTTCGGCCACCAACTGAGAGATTATCATTACCAAGAAAAACACTAAAATCATCACATTTAGAGAAGTAACTGGCCGAGCTGCAGAGTTGTTTACTGAGTCGTTGTTGTCGTTTACTGCATCATTTGGTTTTTTTTAAAGTTTGTTTTTCACGTTGCCACTAAGAGTAGTTGGAGAGTTCACCTCTAGCTTGCGTCGTAAAGGCAAATTTAAATGGTAGCCTGAAAAAATGAATAAATTACTTTCTGTGAAATGTCTGACTCCCAGGTTTCTTAGCACTGATTTAGACCTCACAACTGTGTAGCGTGATAATGAAGAAAACCAACGCTAGGATATGACGTGCAGAGGGTTTCTGATGAATGGAAACATTGTCCAGCCAGGACCCGATTCATCCACAATGAGCGATGTGAATGATAAACTCTACATGGGCAGCTACACCTAAATTGGCTTCTAATTTTAATGAATTTTTAAATCCTTAAATATTAAAAAAGGCCCTTAAGGATCATGTGTTAGTTTCATGCTACAATCAAAATCTAATTATAAAATAAAAGACATGAACTGGGTTTCAGCGCCGTCCAACAGAGAGCAGCGCACTTAAATGTCAGGTTTTAAGATCATGCTACATTTTCCATTTCTTTTTATAAATTTGCCCTTTTGAAGACGCAAAGATCAAAACTGCTCTCCGTCAAGCTCACTTCCCACTATTGTCGCTGAGGAGCGTTTGACCTTTGACCTAAGCGCTCCACCTCGCAGCAGAGCCCAGATAACCGGGCGAATGAAATCTGCCTCTTGCTCCGCCACTGACGCAGACCTTAGTCACGCGCTCACCTCGCAACAAAATATGATTTAGTTCTGCAGCAAAAACCCACAGATGAGCAAACACACTGATACAGACTCCAAGCAGAAGGAAAACACAGATACGTCCATCCATCCTGAGACACGGGGACTGATGATGCACCAACACACGCACGCACACACACTGTGCCAGACACAAACACACACACACACACAAAACAAACTCCTGCATATAATCTCAACTCTTTCACTCCAGCCTGAGTCCACTGTTCCTGATTCATTCGCTGCAACTAATAATTTAATGTTTTCCATTTTCTCTCTCGTGGGCAAAGCTTGCCTGTAATACCTGCAAAAGCCCTCTTTGAACAACCTAAATCCCCTTTTGAACAGGATTAGTTTTGAGGACAATGTCAGATTTGCAACAGTTATCTTCTGATTACATGGCTACGACAGACGAGTGAGTAACAGTGGTGATGACCTCAACGTTTAGAGAAACCTGATCCCGTTCCTGGAATACTGCAGAGGCCAACCCCAGCAACTCATCTTTAAAGATCCTCATTACAAGTAAAAAGTGAAAACTTTACTTTTGGAACTATTTTCTGCTTACATTTATATCATCGTAAAAAACAAATATATGCAGGTTTTAGATCAGATTGGAGAAAAAAGGTACTGCTCAGGCTCCGTGACAAACATCTCACGGTTCAAACACATTTATACCAGTAAATTTCCATGATTTTTTCCACAACTTTGAGGAAAAGTTGAGACATGTGTTCACACATAAGAAAATAAACAGAGGTCAAAATTCTCTGGTTATGTTTCATTCAAATGAATGACCAGACACGAGGTTCCATACAACATTGACATGGATTGATATCAATCACCGTTACACAGAACTTTTGGATGTTTCTCAGTTCATCTCAACTGAACCGCAAAATTCTAAAATTTGGATGTTTTTGAACCCATCCATCCATCCATCCATCCATCCATTTTCTACCACTTATCCTGTTCAGGGTCGGGGGGGGGGGGGGGGGGGGCTGGAGCCTATCCCAGCAGCCTTCAGGTGAGAGGCAGGGTTCACCCTGGACAGGTCACCAGTCCATCACAGGGCCAACACATAGAGACAGACAACCATTCACACTCACAGTCACACCTACGGTCAATTTAGAGTATCAATCAGCCTCGTCCCCTCTTGATGTCTTTGGACTGTGGGAGGAAGCTGGAGTACCAGAGAGAACCCACACAGGAACAGGGAGAACATGGAGACTCCCTCTCAAGACATCAAGTCCCTGAGATGAACTGATTTCCAAAATACCGTAAATGTTGGATTATAGGCTACATAACTTAAAAAAAAAATGAGGCAAACCAAAAGAGCATGACCTTTAATCTGTGGGACAAATCTAACGGAGGATTTTGGGAACGGCTCCACCGTTGTGTCACATGCATCGGTGCATTCAAGTTCTTTTCGTTTACCCTCACGATGGATGCGAGTGGATGTGATGGCTGAAAAGTTTTGTTTCCTCACGGCGCTTCTTGTATGGGCTTTTAATAATCGCTAGAACAGATGAGACACCTCTGAACTGAGGGGCTTGTTGTTTGCCATCTGCTTTACACTCCTCAGACTTGTAAAAATGCGATTCTCTTTCCCCGCCTGTTAATCGTTCACTTCTCTCTCCTCATGGCCTCTAATGGGATCAGGGCTGACTGATAAAGGCAGTTAAAGTTAGTTACAACCATCACTTGATGCCTGTAGAACTTCTTTTTTTAACAAATGCCACGATCTTGTTTGATTTCTACTTTTAACAAATTAGTGAATGTGAAACTGCGAAAAGGTGTTTCAACACCGGTACCGTGACCAAATAATGACAAACTGACCCTGAAGCACGTATCTGACCTTTATTCATGTTGCACTTCCTACAAATATCTTCAAAAATCTTCACCATCTGATTGCCAGCAATATCACATATCCACCTTCCTGTCAGCTGAAGAAATTCCAGCGCTAATCTTTGTCAAACTTTGGGATTTCTTAGGTCTTCTTAGGCTGAATTTGTTGACAAGAAAGTCTTTGCTCCCTGAAGAAATGCAGGACTAATGAGCCAGAGATTTATTTCTTACCGAGCGAGCCAGCAGAGGACAGTCCGTCCCTCATATGCTGAGATTATGTTCTGCTGCTGCCAAATCTCTAACCTGGCAGAATGACATGCTACAAGGTTTGCTCCAATAAACAAGCTGCTGGAAGTCATGTGACATTTGTTTACATGCTTCTGCTGCTTAATTCTATCTATGCAGTCCTCCTCTGATTTACCCCCCCCCCCCCAAATTATCTGTTATAAAACTGGAATGTTCGGACAATTACTACATGATGTTTGTGATTGTAGAGGCTCATCCGAGGGTTTGTCAGATAATTATTTGAGCTTTATGGAATGGATACGCACACCTACGCACACAAGCTGACAAGCTGCTGATTTACAGCACCCAAAGCTCATTATTTTATCAAGTTCGTGAACAAATCAACACCATCTTCATGTTGTTTTTATTTGACTTTATTGCTGAATTTTTTATTCATCCCCACTCTCCCACAGAACCATTTTGAGGTCACTATGAACTTGCAGGCCAGGAGGAGGATGATGGATCAAAGGCGCATTATATGTTGTCCCTTCTCTTACTGTAGCCTGCTAATGCAGACAAACTGTTGCTGCAGTCAAGGACGGTCGCAATCTGAGAATAATACACTCCTGTGTTCACTGGGTGCAGTCGAGGTGCCAGCAGATGATCTCGCAAGTGTGACCCGCAAAGAGTTTTGAACGCGTCACTAATAATACCTGGATGAAATATCATCGTCCAGGAAGTCCTGCTCTGACTACAGGGGGTCGATGTGTGGTCACGAAAGAGACAACAGAGGGTTTTGATGAGCGGGGAAAGTGACCGCAGCGTCCTCTGTGTGACCCGCTCCCTCTAAAGCACGGAGATGTAACTCCCAGGCATTAAGAGGTTATGACGTGATGCTGCTGCTGCGGAGCTAAAAACAACTCAGGAGATTCACTTTTGCAGTCAGGCTGCTGAATGCAGGTTGAATTTGAAATGTATGGGAGTTCAGTGGAACATAGAACATTATTCTTTGTAACTGTCGTCAAATTAAAGCGGCTCAAAATTCGAAATCAACAGCTTCAACATGAGTGGATGAAGTC